>NC_043713.1:16267975-16334859 GCF_006229205.1 Suricata suricatta | reverse complement strand
GGGGCGCGGGAGGGAGCGCGCGGGCACTCGGGTTGGGGGCCCGCCGCTCCGGGCGCCGGGGTGGGGCGGGGTCGCCCGGGTGGAAGGGCGCAGAGCGGAGATCTTGGTCGGGAAAGTCGTGGGAATGCCGGAGAGTGGAGGGCGGTCTCTCCACCCCTGGAGCTGGAAGGGAGAAGTGGAGATCGACCCAGGGGGTTGCGGAGAGCCAGAACGCTGTCGGGGAAGCGCTAGGCTGGGGCAGTCATCCCAAAGGACTCCCAGGAAAGAACGGGGTACGGGCACAGACCTGGACGACCTACGCAAAGTTAGCAAGGGGCAGTGTAGGTCAGGAGGGTAGGAGAGCGAAGGGCTTGGGTGCAGGATTTCTTGGGTTTTTATATAGGGAGAGCATGATGGTGGGGAAGACTGAAACTAAACTCACCACCTTCCTCCAAACCAACTTACCAGGTTCTCTTCTTGACTTCACCGTGAACCCGTAGCCACAAGTTAAACTGTTTTTGTCTTACCAGGCTTGGAACTGCGAACTTCTGGGCGCAGGACTTCTTTACACTCTCAAGAGTGATTGCGAGTTTGTAATGTGGTCTCTCTGCATTACATACGTGTCCTGTACACTGATATTTACCATATTAAAAATTGAAAGTCAGAAACTTTAAAGAGAGTAACTTATTTGAAAAAGAATAGCCCATTTTACATGTTGACAGAATTACATGTTCTGGGTGCCTCTTGATTTTGGCTCAGGTCATGATCTCACCTAGGATGGAGCCCCCTCCCCAGGCCCCCCTCCCCCCACCCATTGAGCACTGTGCTGATATTGCAGAGCCTGCTTGGACTTTCTCTCTCTCTCTCTCTCTCTCTCTCTCTCTCTCTCTGTCTCTCTCTCTCTCTCAAATAAGTAAATAAACATTTTTTAACTTACATGTTTTTGTGGAAAAACAGACTTTTCCAAAACAAAGAAAATTTACAAAAGTGGCATAGTTTTACATTTTGACGGTCTGTGTCCTAATTGCAGAGAGCCGGCTTCTGCGAGCTTCTGCATGGGGTCTGGTGCACTGTCACTGGTCGTGCTACACTGGGCACAATGCTAGGGTGCACTTTCTCAGAGAGGGGATGAAAACGGTAAGTAACATCTTAGTGTTACTATGAAAAACCGCTCGGACCTTGTGGATCCTGTGACAGGACCCCAGGAATGGCCCTGGGCGTGCCCAGAGCACACTTAGCACCACTCCTCTCTGTCGGTGTTAGGATTTCAGTCTGCCTGTGAACCCCTTAGTTTTTTTAACTTCTCGTGTGACTAAACACTGTCTTGTACTATAATTGTTTGTGCACTTTCTTACGAACTCCGTCAGAACGGGAGACGTCACTTAAGATTCTGTGTGTTATGCATAGAACCTGTTTTGGACACTATAAATGCTTTTGAATGGAGAGGGGAATCATTCATTCAGAATTGTGCTTATTGAGGGCCTATTATTTGATAGAAGTTCCAGAAGATAAAAAGATCACAGATATTTAGTTCCTTTTCACAAAGACTCATATACCAGTGGACCCTTACCCTGGGACATTCACAGATAACTTGTTAAGTGCTATGTTGGGTGTGAACAATATAATGATGGGCTTTTATCATTTACTGAACGCTTAGTGTGTAGCAGTACACTCAGCATTTACACGCATTATCTACTTTAACCCTCCCACCAACCTCGAGTTTCAGAGTCTGGGGTTAAACGAGAGGCATGAGGATTTGGGGTTCTTTGGTCAGAGTGGAGTAACGATGTGAGGTTGGAATTAAGTGGTAAACTTGTGGGGCGCCTGGTGGTCTCAGTCGGTTAGCGTCCCCCTTCAGCTCAGGTCACCATCTCACAGTTCATGAGTTTGAGGCCCGCATCAGGCTCTGTGCTGACAGCTCGGAGCCTGGAACTTGCTTTGGATCCTGTCTCTGTCTCTTTCTCTCTCTCTTTTTCTCTCTCACTGCCCCTCCCCCACTCATTCTCCATCCCCTTCTCTCTCTCTCAAAAATAAACATTGAAAAAAAAATTTTTTTTTAAATGTGGTAAACTTGCAAAATTGAGCAGACAGCACACTTTTTTTTCTGTTCTAGGGAAAAAACAAACATGCTTCTTTTGGGGAGAGGGGACTATGCAAAGAAAATGCAAACTACTGTTATGCTAGATATGTAGATTTCTGAATTTCTAGACTTAACAACAATGTAAAAAGTTGTGTTCCTTGGGGGTCGGGTCATCACATCGGTGATTGGTTAGCTTGTGATTAGTACTCTGGTTAGGGAAGGCTCTGGGTTTTTCTGAGGCCCTGGGAGTGAGGACTCCTAATTTGGCAGTGGAGGAAAGAAAAGGAGGCAAGGCCCTGCCACCCAGGAAGCATGGATACCTGATATCAGGTGCCCAGTGTCCCCCCACCCCCACTCCCGGCCCCATGCCTTCGGTCAAGTTTTGCTGAAGGCTCCAGAGTGGTTTGCTTGGCAAAGTAACAGGAAAGTTTGAGGCCACATCGCTGGCGAAGGTGGTGAAGAGGAAAGGGCCGTGGCCTCACAAGATGTGACGAGCAGCAAAGGGCGCAGCAAAGGGCGTGCATTCATGGAATGTCACACTTCTGGGGTGAGAAAGCAAAGGGCGTGCATTCATGGAATGTCACACTTCTGGGGTGAGAAGTCTGAAAAGAAATCGGTGGGGGGGGTGGGGCACCTGGGTGGCTCAGTCGGTTAAGCGTCTGACTTCGGCTCAGGTCATGATCTCACAGTCCGTGGGTTCGAGCCCCGCATCGGGCTCTGTGCGGACAGCTTAGAGCCTGGACCCTGCTCATTTTCTGGGTCTCCCTCTCTCTCTGCCCCTCCCCCGCTCGCTCTCTGCTCTGTCTCTCAAAATAAAATAAAGACATTAAAAAAAAAAAAAAGAAATCGGTGGGGTTCCACCAGCCTTCGAGGATGGGAAGATGAGTTCAGAATAGGTGAGTGGTGGTCGGAAGTGGGGGTGGCCCCGCAGATTAGAAAACGGGGCACCTTGGGGCACCTGGGTGGCTCAGTCAGTTAAGCGTCCGACTTCGGCTCAGGGCATGATCTCACAGTCCGTGGGTTCGAGCCCCTTGTTGGGCTAGCTACTGTCAGCGCAGAGCCTGCTTCAGATCCTCTGCCCCCCTCTCTCTCCGCCCCTTCCCTGCTTATGCTCTATCAAAAATAAATGAATATATTTTTAAAAAAGAAAGAAAACTGGGGAAAATTTACATCACATACCTACTAAAATCCAAATTACAATGACGACAGAAAGTGTAGCATGGGGACCTGGGGGTCCAAAAGGGACAGCAGAGGGGACGAGGTAAGTGGGCGATGCTTACTCTGTGTTAGACGAGTTATTTCAGAGTAATTTCATACTGACGAGAAAAGAGCGTCCAGGTTGCACAAAGTCCCGGAGGTAGTTTTCTCTAGGGTCAGACCGAGGGATTAAAGTGCGAGGGTCCTGGTGGATAACAGTTCCCATGAGGATGTGGACTTCTTCACTAGAATCTTGCCTGTTGTTTCTTTTCACTTTTTTCTCGCTCTACACATGTCTCCTCAAACTAGATGACAATTTAATAAATAGACCGCAAGAGTCCATGCTGAACTGTCCGTCGGGGATAAGGAATAATTGTAAATGTTTTCATTTGATTGTGGGTGACCCTGAGTCAGTCTTGGCATGTAGTTTAGTTTCCCACGACCGTGTGCCTATGGGAATCCCCTGAACACAAACTCGGCCCTTAATTCCATTCTGAACCCATCTGATACTGGACAACCTCTACCGTCAGTGTAGACGGGTGCAGGTTCTGAGTGTTAGGTAGCCCAAGCTGCATAACCTTGAACACTGAAGCCCCGAATGTGACAGCTTCCAGAGGCTCTGATGCTGCCTAAGTGCCGTGCAGAAGGGCGCTCAGCCCAGGGCGGTGTGACGGACGGAGGAAAACCATCACATATGACCCTCTTCCCCACAGCCTTCTGTCCTCACGAAGTTTCTGTAGAATAGGATTCAGGCGTTGTGTCTCTTTATCTACACGACTTCTCCCGATCCCCTTCTTGGTTTGTCCTATACCGATTTCGGTGATGACTCTTGGTGCACGTCATTGGTCCGTATCTTTGCTTTGAATGCCCCGGATTCACACTTGTAGGTGCCTAGTGGTCATCTTCTCTTGAATGACAGAAGATAGCCTAAACGTGACACATCCAAAAGTCAGTGTGTCTTCCGCACAAAACTCTCTCGTGCAGGTTTCTTCATCTCAGTAAATGGCAGCCCCTCCCATCCCCCAAGCCCCACGCTTCGCAGTGATTCTTGACTCTGCTTTCACACCACATCCATTTTATCAGCAGCCCTCGGCCGCTGCACATCAGTGTGCATCTGGGATCCAACCTCCGCTGCCCTGGGCCCTGGGCCAGGCCACCATCTGGATCCTTCCAATAGCTGCCTAGACCTCCTGCTCCTCCCCCACCCTCCCACCTCTCCCTGGTCGGTTCTCAGCTGTAAGAATTATTCTTTTAAGACATTCAGTCAGGTCTCACCCTTCCTCTGCTCACAACCTTTCAATTGCTTTTCTGTTTCAGGGTCAAAACACAGTTTGTCTACCAGTTCACTTTGGACCTTGTTATCTTCCTCCGTTTCTCTACTCCTGCTGCACCTGCTTTCTTTTGGCTTGAACACAGTAGGGTGTTTGTCCTTGCTATTTCCTCAGCGTGAGATGGTCTCCACAGGTGAAGTGTGTGACTCACTACTTTACCTCCAAGGGTTTGCTTACAAGTCCCCTCCTCCAGGGAGGGCTTCTCTGATCACAGTATTTAAAATGTTCACGTCCATCTGCCCCAGCACTGCCTGTCCCCTTGCTGTGCTTTGTTTTTCTCCAGAGCACCTATGACCTTGGATGGGCACACGCACACCTCTGCTTGCCTGTGCATGGATACATATATATTTTCTCCTGTAGAAAAACTCAAAATGTTAAGGGAATTTTGTCTTGTTTGCTCCAGTAACCTCAATACCTAGGAAAAATGATTGGCCTGTTTTAGATGATCAATAAGTAGTTGTTGAATTAACAAGTAAAGATTCTTCCAAAGAGTAAGTGTTCCAGGAAGAGAAGCAAAAGAACATAAAAGCAATGCCATGGTTCATTCATACCCTGAGGGATGTAAAATGTGTTTTATTTGATGATATATTTTTTGAAGTGAAGATAAATATAAATATTTTTCAAAGCAAAGCCCATTTGTTTCAGTAGTAGTCTTTTTTTTTAATACTTATTTTGCAAGAGGGAGTGAGAGCCTGCTGTCAATGCAGAGCCCTGCGTGGGGCTCAAACTCACGAACTGTGAGATGAACTGAGCTGAAATCAAGAGTCAGACGCTTAACGGACTGAACCGCCCAGGAGCCCCTAAAAGCAAAACCCATTTGTTTCAGTAATAGTCTTTTAACTGAAATGAGAAATTCCAAATTAGGGCTGGTAGAAACCACTTCAAAGCACAGTCTTTACAGGAATGCAACTAAAAAAGGAAAGATTTAAAGCCTGGGTATGTGTAAGCATCCTCTCCGCTGCAAGCCAGTGCCCGTGCGGAAAATCAGTAAAAAAGAAAAGGAGATACAGAATCTTGTTTTTCTCCTGGGCCTCTTGTATTGGAAACTTCCGTCTCCTTCAGTTTTACCTTTCTTCATTTGGAAGAAAGAAATCAAATTGTTTTTTGTTTTTTTCTATATCTGCATAAACATCAAAGCATCACTTGGTTGCATCTGATGAGACATACCCAATTCTGATAGCCTCTCCGAATCATAAAAAAACCCATTATATTTAGCATACAGCATCTTTGTTTTTATAAATCTCACATTCTAATTCTCTAAAAAAAAATTGGCGATCTTCATGCTATCTCTAATACTGGTACCTCGACTTGGACGTTACAGGGATTAACAAAAGAAAATTTTAGAACACCGGGGACCAGCGGGGTATCTGCAGCTTTTGTTGTTGCTGTTGTCACAGACGCCATGATCCCATAAAAGAAAGGACACTTTAACAATGAAAAAATAGGAAAGACCATCTTAAAGACAACAGGACGGTCTTATGTTGTACACACCAGAATTTGGAACCGGTTAACCTACATTATGATGCTTCACATTTCACAAAAATAGAGTATCGAATGAACTCATTTAACTCAGACACTTGGAAAAGAGTATCTAGTGAGCACAGAGACAGGAGGCCTCGCAGGACATGGTCAGGTTACCAAACTAGGAAGTACTCAAAAGCATTTTTAAGGAAAAGCTAAAACAGTTTCAGAAATCAGCATGAGTAGGAAATTGATACTCTTTTAAGATCTCCGTATTTTTATTGCATAAGAAGAACTCACTTTTATGGAGTTCTTATTATTTGCCACACGCTGTGCTGAGCGCTTGGGGCATGGAGTATCTAATTCTAAGAATCCTGTGAGATAGGTGATCCTGCTATTGAAATTATTTTGGCTGGGTATATTTTTTTTCCTAAATTTATGAGATTGCCGACTTCACTACAGAATTATAAATCTTGAGTGACCACTATCTAAATGCTACGGTAGCCTTTTCATAAAACTGGTCAAAATGCATGTGGGTTAAGGATACTCCAAGTCCTCTGAAAACTTGCTGACCTTGCACCTGCCCCAGCTTTAATCCTCTTCCTCCTTCCTTTTCTCCAGCTTCCAGCCTTTTTAGTTATGATTGAAATTCACTCAGTAGTTGCTCCGTCATGAGTAACTAGTATAGGCAAGATGGATTTTAAGTACTGAGGAGTTAAGTATTGAGGAGAAAACAGGGTTTCTGTTTTCAAGGAGTTCTGTGTGATCTAATTAGGTACGGAAGACATGAATGAAAGAAAAGCTCATGGTTTCAAGGCAAAATTGTGTCAACTGAGACTTTGAGAACAGGGGTCTGCAAACAATGACCTGAGAGCCAGGGTAGGGCCGCTACAAGTTTATGAGCTCCGAACAGTTTTTTGTATTTAAAACATTATAAAACAAAAGACAAGAAAGAAGAACACGAAGTGGACTGTATGGCCCACAAAGCCTAAAATATTTACTTTCTGCCACTTTGCACAAATTTGCCAACCTTTGCTGTATAAGAAAAGCACCATCAGGAGACTGTGTCTGAAGTGTGTTTGGAGGACTCGTGTGGTCTGGGCGAACCTCACAGAGGGGCGGGAGGTCGTATTGGGCAATAATTTAAAGTGCTAGGAAAGGGAAAGGTCTGCCTGAAGGTGCGTGTGGTGCAAATTCCACAGGATATTATGGAGACGACTCAGGCTTTGCTGGGCCCTTGTCAGTTATGTCTCTTTGAGAAGATTGTTGGGGGTTTTTTGTTGTTGTTTGGTTTGGTTTTACTTTATTGTTTTTCTTCTCTTGCATGTTTCTTTTTTCTTTTTTTTTTAATGTTTTATTTATTTTTGAGAGAGAGAGAGAGAGAGAGACAGTGTGAGCAGGAGAGAGAGAGAGAGAGAGAGAGAGAGAGAGAGAGAGAGAGAGAGACAGTGTGAGCAGGAGAGAGCCAGAGAGAGAGGGAGGCACAGAATCAGAAGACGGGCTCCAGGCTCTGAGCTGTCAGCACAGAGCCTGACTCGGGGCTCAAACCCATGAGCTGCGAGATCATGACCTGAACCGAAGCCAGATGCTCAACCAACTGAGCCACTCAGGAGCCCCTTTTCTTGCATGTTTCATTCTTGTGCTTTCCCTTGCTATAAAATGGTTGAAGTCCATACTCCTTGTCCCATTTTTTGTGACCTACTACAGTCTGACCTTAACCTTTCTAACCTTGTATATACCTACTGGAGACAATGACATCGAAAAGGAAATGGTATATGTACATTAAATGGTGATACTAAAAAAGATAGTTCCCACAAAAGGATGAGACAAAGATTTTTTAGAGCAGAGGTCAGCAAACCTTTTCTTTTTTTTAAAACTTTTTTTTTTTAATGTTTGTTTATTTTTGAGAGTCAGAGAAACAAAGCATGAGCAGGGGAGGGGCAGAGAGAGAGGGAGACACAGAATCCGAAGCAGGCTCTAGGCTCTGAGCCAGCTGTCAGCACAGAGCCCGACGCAGGGTCTGAACTCATGAACTGTGAGATCATGACCTGAGCCGAAGTCGACTGTCTAACCGACTAAGCCACCCCGGCGCCCCAGCAAACTTTTTCCATAAGGAGCTAAATAACACATATGTCCATGTTTGGGAAGGTAGATGTGAATAAGAGTAACCGTATGCTGACAACACTGTTTACAAAATCGAGTGTCTGGGTGGGTTTGGCCCTCAGACCAGAGTTTATCTCCCCCCATGTTAAGAGTATTTTTTAGGTGCTTAAAAGTACTGTACTTTGAATGTCAGTAGCACTGATAGTCTTTTAAAAGTTGTTGAAAAAATGAGCACATGTAAAAATTCAACAGTATAAAGGGTTTATACTACTACTAGTTCCTGCCTACCTTTTCAGAGTTAACTCTACCTGTAAGAAAAACACATATTAATAAAAGTGGTATCATGCAGAACATACATTGTTCTGTATCTTTATTCACGTGATCACACACATAGGGACAATCCTTTGCGAATATAAAATACTGTATGTTAAAGTTTTTTCATTTTTCAAGATGTCTCAAAGATCTGTGCCTCTGTCTTGGGTCATATTACACTTTATAAAAGTGCAATAAAGAGTAGAGAAATGTATCTGATCTTTTTATTCCCTGTTCCCAAATCAAAGTAAAAATTTTGATTAGTATCAAAGCTAATTTCTCTCACTCCCTGTTTTAAGATTTCTCTCATCGTCTGATTTAGTAGTCACAGGAGCAGATCTGGAGACAGGCATAGAGAGGAATCCCCTCTGAAGGCAGAAGGAGGAGGAAAGGACAGTCGCATTCATAATGTCAATAACGTTTCACCACTCAGCGCCTCGCGGTTTAGTCCCTGTAACACCTGCACTCGTGCCCAACTTAGAGCAGGCGTAGCGCATTGGAAACGGTTGCTGACTTGAATTAAATCTGTTGTTTGCAGTTGTCTGGACTTGGAACAGTGTTCTCTGAAGGTCTTGGAGCCTGAAGGAAGCCCAAGCCTGTGTTTGCTGAAGCTAATGGGTGAGAAAGGGTGTACGGTCACGGAATTGAGTGACTTCCTGCAGGCAATGGAGCACACTGAAGTTCTTCCGCTTCTCAGCCCTCCAGGTAGGTTCTTCTCTGAGGCACATTCCCCAGGAGTTCGTGGAATCAAACTTAGAGGAAGATACCTCATTGGACAGTGAATTGTGTGAAATAGTTTTGGAAAATGTAAACATTTGGAGCCTCATTTCCTCCCCAGGTTGAGACTAAAGAAGACATAAAAAGCAAATTGAACATGTAAAATAAACATCAATTTGATTATGGTTCAGAAACATCAACTAGATAGAAGACATTTTGGGGACAAGTAAAACAATTTGGATTTAACATGCATATTCGAAATGAGCAAATGATCATGTAACAATGGTGGTGTAGTTCTGTAGAAGAACGTCTTTATTCCAAGGACATGCATACTAACGTATTTAGGGGATGGGGTGCCTGGCTGGCTCAGTCGGTAGAGCATGAGACTCTTGATCTCAGGATTGTGAGTTCAAGCCCCACATTGGGTGTGGAGCCTACTTAAAAAACATTGTAAAGTATTCAGGGGTAAGAGTTCTATAATTTATGTTAAAATAGTGCAGCTAAGGTTCAGTCGGTAGAGCCTGTGACTCCTGATTTTGGAATCATGAGTTTGAGCCCCATATTAGGGGTAGAGATTATGGAAAGAAAGGGAGGAAGGAAGGAAGAATGGAAGGAAGAAATAGTGCAGCCAAAAAATAAATACATATTTATTGATATGCATGTATTTATATGAAGGAGATAAAGTCAATATGACAGATGTTTATTATGTAAGTATTTTACCAACATGATGCGTTTGAATTGTTGATTGACTCAACTGTGATTTTTTTTCTGAATATGCCCATATTGAGTGAGATTTACTTCCAGGGTCGGGTGTGAGAGATAAGAACCGCCCTTGCCCCCTGCCCTCCCCCCGACACACATGGAGTTGGTCCTTGGCAGTCACGTCAGGCCAGAGAGACCATGCGAGCTAAGTCACTTGGTGGCAGCAGCCCTGCAGACCCTCCTCCTCAGGGTCCAGTTTGCCATTCCGGGTCCCCCTAGAGGCAGAGAGGCCAGTCGCGATTAGGAGGGCCATGGGCTAAGGACTCGTGCGCTCTGTCCACATGGTTTTGAAGTATGCGGTTTTTATTACACAGCCAGGTTATTTGGGATAATATGTTTAACTTAACACAAGGAACCTCAAATTATAATTCAGATCGTATTTTTTACTTAGTTCTAGGGTTCAGGAACTAGGGACCCATGGTAGTGGTTTGCAGTCAGCTTTGTTTACCAGAAGCCCCAACTCAGTCGGTGTAATAAAGGGAATAAATTCTAATGGAAAAGTCTCAAAGTAGGTTGGGCTGAATTCAAGAGATGCCGGAGACCGTGTTTTCAAGGAATTGGATTGTTTTCCTTTCTCGTTACTGGCTTCATTCCAAGAGTGACTTTCTGCATAGTTTCAAGATACCCGCTGACTGCTTCTTGTCTTCCTCTTTGTCCCTGAAACAATCTGAAGAGTCACTGTCCTTCACTCATTCTGATGACGCACCTGTTCCTCCCAGGAGGGATTGGGTGGAAATCACCACTGCTAACGTGACCCGCATCTGGGCGAGATTGTCCGTCACCAATCCGTGAACTTCTTCGTGAGGTGACGGTCATTAACTTTTATATCCCCACTGCCTGGGATGGGACCCAGAAGTGGTGACGAGTGACATCTGCCAGTCTGGGGCACTCAGCTGCTAAGTTCTCGTCCTCCCTAGAATACCGTAGCAGGGCCTCTGAAAACGCAAGAAACCTCTCCAGCGAGGAAATATAACTTTCATGTTTCGTTACCTTTTTCAGTAATCACACTAAGTTTCTCTGACTTGGTTGCCAAGTCTATAAAATGAGAGTAAGTGTTCTCTCCCTGGCAGACCCCTAGGAATTAGGTGACATGACGCCTCCCATCTCAGGACTTGGGCTGGGGCCACTGGCCCAAGGTCTTGGGCTTTCGAGTTTTCAAAGCTTCCCAGGCACAAAACTGGGCTTTACTGAAATTGAGTCATATGTTTATTTATGTGTAACGATCTGCCTGAAATTTTTGACAATAGTTTAGATTCTGACTTCTGACGACCCAACAGTGAGTCCAGAGCCGACCTGAGCATCAGTAATCTCAGCTTGTTCGATAGGCCATGTCTGCTCCGAGTAGCAGGATGCGCACAGTACTGGGATGCTCCCCTGTACTGATCAGTCTGATGTTTGGCCTGCGAGCTTTTGGAGAGTTGTCCCCTGGGACTTTCTTGCATTTGAGGGGGAAACAGAGAAAGGAAAGAAGTTACGATGTTAACATTTTTATGTTAACGCTTACGCACTGGTTCTGTGAAGTTTCGTGTCATATTAGCCAGATAGTATCCACTGGGAATCAGTTGTTATTTGAATATTAAGTGCTGAATATAAGAGGACATATTTTAGGATCTGATAGAACTCAAGAATTGCAGGAAAGAAATAATTTATTGTTAGCTTTCCATGTACATTTTATGTGAATAATCTAAAACTATATTTGCAGATACCTGAATAAAGAAATACAAGAATTCTAGAGAAGGGTCCCTGGGTTGGGTGTCCAGCTCTTGGTGTGAGCTCAGGTCACGATCTCACAGCTTGTGAGATAGAGCTCTGCATCAGGCTCCACGCTGACAGCACAGAGCCTGCTTGGGATTCTCTCTCTCCCTTTCTCTCTGCCCCTTCCCCGCCCCCCCAAAATAAATAAATTTTAGAAAAAAGAACTAGAGAGAAAACTTTAATATTTTAATAAGAATATTGAAAATTAAAACTGTGGTAATTAAGAAGGTAAGTTGATAAAAATCAACTTAATTGGGGATTTTACTTATTCATTCAGTAAACACTTCGTGTATCGTATAATCCTGTAGAAATCAGTGCCTTTGCTATTCCAGGCGTTGCGCTTGAAACTGATTCAGAGATGCTTAAAACCAGAATTCCTGCCTAGGGACGGTCCATGGTCTAACAAGAAAGACAAACCTGTCAGTGATCACGTCCTACCCATGGATTGGCCAGCTGCTCCCCACTCCCAGCTTACCTGGCCTGTATCTCATGTTAGAAAAATTGCTTACAGTTTTTGTGTGTGGATGGTGCCCGTCTCCATTTCCCAACACTGATTGTTTCTCTCTTTTATTCCTTTGGTCATCTCAGTGGGAATTGGAGGGAAGTGGCAGCGCTGAGCGTGTGCTGATTTTGTTTGAACCGTAGGTCTATAATGGTTTTTTAGACCTTTATTTTTTTCACTAAAGGACCAAAACCCCTGATACCAAGGAACCAGTATTGGCATTTGTATCCTTCACAAATGATGGACCTAGATGTGCAGTTGAGGATGTTTGTGTTTTTTCTGTTTTAAGTGACTTACAGGCTCCATCAGTTATGTAGTTCTATAGATGACAAAATGGCTGCCAAGGAAGTGACGTCCTGACCCGGAAGTGGTGAAGCAGAGCCTAGACAAGGGGGGGTAGTTAGAGAGAATGAACATTTTATGTGTGGGTTTTAGTAGATGAATCCCAGATTCCAACTTCAATTTTGTGGTGTTATTTTATTTCCTTCTCTATATAAACGGTACTTCAGTCTCCGTATGTATCACCTGGCGGAGAGCTCTTCAGTGGTGTCTTTTCCATTTGCCCCACACCTTTTTTATTTCGCATCACTTCACTTTTTCTTTTTAATTCTTTGTAGCATACTTACTGTTATGTTTCTGATATCAGAATTTTATTTTTTATTCTTTTTATTGTCTTTAAGACAGGAGCCAAGATGGTTGAATATTACTCACTCATTTCCAAAATACCTTTAGCTCAGAACCGTCTTATTTTTATAGTTCTGTGAAGGAACAAAACTGTGCCATTATGAACATTTAAATTTTAAGTGTGAGCACACATTTATGTGGAGAATGAGATTTCCAGCAGTTATCACTTAGCCAGAGTCACAGAAGTATTGTCAGAAGTAGATTAGAGCCCGTGTCTGCAGAACCCAGCCTGGACTCGCTGCCATTTCTATCATGCTAGGAAATTTCTGGGCTATTTGAGAACCTTGGTGATGAATTATTACCCCTGTTGCCTCTTTGACCCAACTGCAATTTTCTGTCCTTGCCAAATTACAAAGTACTCCTAGATCTCACGAGAACTTTTCATGTTTCCTGAGTGATGGAAATTTTTGAAGGGAAAACATCAAGAAGTGAAAAGAGGCAACAGTGGTATGGATGGGAGTAAAGGTAAGGGAAAAGGGAGGAAAGGTGGAAAGGGAGTGGTGAGGTCTGAAAGGAGGTGTGTATGCGCCACGGGGTCCAGGGTCAGTGGCCGATGTCGGAGAAGAAGGGGTATGATGAGGAGACGGGGTTCAGCCAGTGTAGGTGCAAATGTACCCTGGCTCGTAAGAGGGACGTACATGGACGTGGTGTGGTTGTGCTGGGGGGAGACCGGTGGAGGGAGAGAAATGGGATTTATGTTGGGACAGAATGAGCCACTTTTCAGTGATAGCTTAGAAGTACATAGAATAGCTTGGAGGAAGAGTTTTAGATAGAAGCTGTTGGAAAGGAGTTTTTGGCTCATGGTCTCGAAAACAGATGGACCGTCGTGTATACAATACTTCTGTACCCGGAGTAGCTGTCTGTAAATGACATCAATAGTTAAAGGCATCTCGAGAGACAGTAATGTAAAGGGAAGCTACAGTGGGTCGTTCTGTCAGGAATCACCCTAATTCATGTTTTGGAATTCCAGCAGGGTTTTGCATTTTATCGGTCAGTGTCCCGAATCTGTGATCTACATCGGTGTGTGCGAGTGCGCCATCCTCGTGTTCCATCATACCTAGTTCAGACTCTTCCCGGCTTACAGGAAATCAAGTAACCTCTTAGACTTCTTTGCAGATGTTATCTGTTATCTTTGCAGATGTTTGCCAGGAAGCCGTGTATTCACCCTTTCAAATAGAACTTTCATTTGTTCGCCTCGGTACGCCCTCCATAGCAAGTGCCGTCTTCAGTCCTCACCTTTGTTTGGCACCTTCTGACTAGTGGGCGCTGCGCGAGGGTGGTTACAGGTTGACCATGGCCCCCTGCCGCACGGCGCTACGGGGGAGGAAGGAAATCTGTGTGGTTCAGGCATGGGAGTACTGCGACTTCTTGTCTTTACTACTCACCAGGGGCAGTTTCCAAGTCTCATGGTGCCTTGGAAGCCTTAAGTAATAAATACATGTATTTATTTGCTTTGCTTATTGAAGACTAGACTACTGAAATTGATGGTACAGGACAGATGCATCCACTGAGTCAGAATGTACATTATAAACTGTTTAGTCTTATCTCCCACACAAAGGAAGGATACCTTTTTACGACATTCTGACCCTGTGGGCCCTCTTTGTCCATCAGAGTCATTCTCTTCTTTGTAAGACACTGTAGGGAGAAAGCCTTTTCATTTACATCACTCTTATCTCTTCGTGTAACGGGAGAATATTTGCCGTGGTAAATTCATAAGCAGTGCGATGGGGCAGGACACTGCCGGCCTCTCGCTGTGGTGGGAGATTGACACAGCAGGTGCCTTCCGCGTCGCCGGAGGGGCGCCTGGCTGGCTCGGTGCAGCATGACTGATCTCAGGGTTGTGACTGATCTCACGCTGGGGATAGAGATAACCTAAAAATAAAATCTTCCTTAAAAAAAAGTTGGGGGGGGGGTGCCTGGGTAACTCCGTTAAGTGTTCAGCTCTTGATTTCAGCTTGCGTCATGGTCTCACGGTTCGCGGGATCAGACTTGCGTTGGGTTTTACAGACAGCACAGCGCCTACTTGGGATTCTCTGTCTCTCCCTTGTCTCTGCCCCTCCCCTGCTTTGGCACATGCTCGCTTGCTCTCACTCTCTCGCTCTTGCTCTTGCTCTCGCTCTTGCTCTCTCTCAAAATAAATAAACTATTTTTAAAAATCACTGGAAAATAACTATGTGAAGTGATGGATGTATTCATCCAGTTGTGGTAATCACTTCACAGTGTGTTTGAATATTAAATTCTCACATTGTACACCCTGATTTTATACACATTTCATTTGTCAGGTGTATCTTCATAAAGGTGAAGAGGAAAAAAAAGAATCACTGGATTAACAAAAGCCTGGGGATTTTAAAGCCCAAGAAAACCTAGGTTGCATTCTGGTTCTGCCATTTTACAATGGAAAAAAAATTAGTCTCAGAGGTTAAATACTATATTCAGGGTAATTTGGATGACTTCTTGGAAATGACTTCATTTTCTTCATTGTAATATGGATCTAATCAGCATCTAACTCAATGGTTCTCTTGAAGGTTAGAGATCAAGATGCCTGGCACATATAAAGCAGCCAGTTGGGGCACCTGGGTGGCTCAGTCGGTTAAGCATCTGGCTTCAGCTCAGGTCATGATCTCATGGTTCGTGGGTTTGAGCCCCGCGTCGGGCTCTGTGCTGACAGCTAGCTCAGAGCCTGGAGCCTGTTTCTGATTCTGTATCTCCCTCTCTCTCTGACCCTCCCCCGCTTGTGCTGTCTGTCTCTGTCTCTCAAAAATAAATAAAAAACATTTAAAAAAATTTTTTTTAAAATAAAGCAGCCAGTACGTCGCTGCCTAGTAGTTTTTATTGTGATAGTGATGCACATTCGTGCAACAAGTATGTGTTGAGCACTCCCTGTTATCCCCATATGTCAGGCACTATTCTAGATGTTGGGCAAACTGGTGACTAAGACAAATGAGATCCTTCCCGTCATGCTGCTTCTGTTTCAGTAGGGGAGACCATAAAACAGGGATTTCAGATGGTTAGTGTCGTGAGGACCGCAAAGTGGGGTGAATGTAATAGAGAAGGTGGGGGTGACGGGCAGCTAGCTCTGAGACGGTTCCCAGCGAAGCTGGAGACCTGGGTGATGAGAAAGACCGAGCCCGTGGGAACAACGGGCTGATGGGGAGATCCAACAGGGGACCCGTAAGGAGACCAGTAGGAAGTAGCTGGCCTCTGCAGAGAGGGCCCGCATGGCTGGTGCAAGGAGAATGGGAGAGGACAAGGTCAGTGTATGTAGGACCTTAAGACCATGATGAGGAGTTTGGATTCTAAGTACAATACGAGGTCGGTTGAGGGTTTTTATCAGAGGAATGATATACATTAATTTATGTTTTAAAAAGACATTTTGGAGGAGCCTGGGTGGCTTAGTTGGTTAAGTATCAGTCTCTAGGTTTTGGCTCCGGTCATGGTCTCCCTGTTTGTCGGTTCAAGCCCCATTCTGGGCTCTGCGCTGATGTCGCAGAGCCTGCTTGGGATTCTGTGTCTCTCTCTGCTCCTCCCCTGCTCAGGCTCTCTCTCTCTCAAAATAAATAAAAATAAAAAAATTAAAAAAGAAAGACATTTGGGCTGCTGGTTGGAAGCAAGGAACCCAGTGTGCAGGCTGTAATACGGTTCCCTGAGCACCTGGTGGGGGCTTAGATTCAGATCACGACATTGAAGGTGGGGGCACGTGGGAAAGCGGAACTGACAGGACTTGCAGAGAAATCACAGGTGGGGAATGAGGGGGAACGAGGGGTTGGGGAGGACTGCTCAGGTTTTCGCCCTGAGTAACTGGACGCACGGGGTAGGCCGGGATGGAAGACAGAGGGGCCTCTCGCAGGCGCAGCTCTTGTCCGACACGGATTCGGGACACGTTAAGTTGGAGATGGCTAGAAGACCTCCACATTTTAAAGCCCGTGTAGCCACACCTTCTGTATTTTTCAGATGTATATTTGTCCCCTTCTTTGGTTGATACAACTGTTTTTCTTTCTTATCACCCATAAACTTTGAAAATCAGAATCTTTGTATCTTGAAGTTGCGACATAAGTCTTTCCTGGCCAAAGGCTGGCATTGGGAGCGTTAAGTGCAGTGCTGTGGATTCGCAGGCCGAGGTGAGAGCACTCACCCCTTCTTCTGTCTTCAGGGTGTACTTTGTAACCAACACATAGTACAGATTTCAGAACTGTTACTTCTTCATGCAGCGCTAACATAAAGAATTAGTGAGTAAGAATGTTCTCCCTTGGCAAAGGTTCTAAATTCTTTTTTGAAAGGCTGTGCTCTCTTTCTTAAAGATTTTTAAGGATTTCTCCAGACCTTCAAATGTAGTAAGTGGGCAATAAATATTTAATTTGGATTTTGGTTTTAGTTGGTATCTTTCTGGAATGGTTTTCATGTACCTGTTTTACCTTATTTACTATTCTTGTCCTGGCAAGGTTAGCATCTTTGGGGTATGAGGACTGCTGTTATTTGGATTAAGTCTTCTTCAGTTGTATTCTTGTTTTGTTCCTTTGGGTTGGTGGATCATAGAGGAAAAACATACTGTTGTGAGATCATATTCAGGATAGATGAGGAAAGAAAATAAAACTAGGTGCAGGGAATTACATGTCACAAGGGTTTTTTTTCTTTAAATTTAAATCTCAGTTAGTTAACATATTTACAAGTTTTAATGATCGTTCCTTCTTCCTTCCTAAAAGCAAGCTAACCCTCCTTTCTGTATTATAACCTTGACAAATGTAAAATGTCCTAACTTTGGTTTCTTTTGTGTCAGTTATCTGTTGCTGCGTAACAAATTACCCCCAAGCCCCAAGGTTAATACAGCAACCATGTGTTACCTCACACAGTTTCTGAGAATAGGAACCTGGGAGTGGCATGGCTGGGTGGTCCAGGCTCCCACTTTGGCCTCTGCTGAGGTGGGGGCCCAGCTGTTGGGCGGGCCGCAGCCATCCGGTTTGACCGGGGTTGGACCGTTCTCAGGTGGTTCACTCACAGGGCTGTCAGCAGGAGTCCCGGCTTGCTTTCTTCCCACTTGGGCCTCCCACCGGGCCACCCGAGTGTCCCCAGCACACGGCAGTGGCTTTCCCAGAGAGAGTAACTGCGAGGGTGGCGGGAGGAGGAGGGTGTTCCATTAGTGACAGGATTTTCCTTAAATTTCCAAGTTTTGATGCTCGTGGTCCTTTCTCAGATAAGAAACATTTGTATCCCATATTTCGGATTTATATCCTGCTGTTCTGTTTCCGTGCCTTCCCGCATACAGAATAGTTTCACTTTAAGGCTAAAGCATAGCATTGAAATTCAGATGTGTTTTGGAGACATTCTCCGTGGCCACCACTTGTCTAACTGTAACAGTGCCCCTAACTCGATGGAAACGCCTGCCACATGAGCATCTATGCCAAGTATGTGACGAGCCCGCACTGAGAACTGCACCATGATGCCGTCCAGTGCACATCCGTTAGAAGGTGCATCCTGATTTCAGAGGGGCTAGAACGCAGGAAAAATGTCTAAGAATTGAAGAAACATGGCAAACGGTTTTCTCCTCCAGTCATGGGAAGTACAGTAGATCAAAGTCTTCTGTGGACGAGTTTCTTCCCTCTTGGTTTTACGAAGCCTGGACTTCACCGACGCGTGGTCTGATGGGGAAGGACGTAGGAATGGGCAGTTTACAGCTAGGATGAGTATCCAGGGTATTTCCAAAGTGCTTTTTTTTTCTTAATTTGGTTTCAGAAACATAAACAAGGAAAACCTCTCTTGTATAATTTAATTAACTTTCTTTTTCTTTCTCTCTTTTTTTTTTTTTAAAGGCATAAAGATCACTGTAAACCCAGAATCGAAGGCAGTCTTGGCGGGCCAGTTCGTGAAACTGTGTTGCCGGGCAACTGGCCACCCCTTTGTGCAATATCAGTGGTTCAAAATGAATAAAGAGGTAACTTTTGAAACGTACTTTACGTTCTCAGTCATCAGAAGAGAGCATGGAAGCACATTAATTAGCATCATTATCCTCAGTGTATGTTTTAGAATTTTGATCCGATACACACGGCCGTGTCATTACTGAAGTACTGAATAATCATTATTTTGCTGAAAGAGTTCCAAAACTTGTCCTATGGAAAAAAAAGGATAAGCAATACTAAAATCAGTATTCTAGTCTCTAAAAATTGTGGAAACTAGGAATTCCTTGTAGCAACAATGTCAATAAATACTAAATATCACCAGTACATTCTGTCATATCCATAACAGAATTCCTTACAACAAAGTAGGTTCCAAACAAAGTCTCTTGTTTTTTTGGAAAATAATTTTATTTTCTTGGAGGGTGTGGGCAGATGTCTAGTCTCGGAACTTCTGGAATCGCTGCTTGTTGCCAGCAGCCTTCGCGCTGTGGCGCACATTGAATCACGGTGTTGCTCAAGGCCCTCACCCGCTGTGACAGTGCTGCCGATCTGGACCCCTGAAGTGGGGGACAGGGGCACAGCACGTTCTCGTGGTGTTTCTCGAGGCACCTGTGCTTTCTGTGCAGTGGCGGTAGTCCCAGTGGGTGACCAGTGGTCTTCAGCATCTGCATCTTGGTCACCACACCAGACGGCACCCAGCCTTGGGTGGGGATGTTAGCAGTAAAGGGGCATTCCTGGTCAATATAGGGGCCCTCAGCGGCCTCCTTGGGCGTCTCGATGCCCGTCCCAGTGTTTTTATTGTTTTGGGGGAGCTTCCCTGTGCCAGTGTCTCCGGTCAAGACCCCCCCTTCTTCCTTTGAAAAGCAGTTGGCTGCCTTGGGCTCGCGCACTCCGTCTGAGTGTCCACCATCTTCCCACCTGCCCGAAGAAAGGCGACCAAAATCTTTAATTAAAATGTTTTGAAGTTGACACGGAAGGCTAATGGAATATTATTTCAAACGTTCCATAGAACTATTGTATCAAAAGATTTAGGCTCTTGTGGTAGATTCTGAAGTAAAATTCAGGCCACTGGAGGGGGCATTTGTTCTTCTTGTGGAAATACTGTATCTCTGCTCCAGCAACAAATCATTTAAAATCACATTCTGGAATTCTTTTTTCCTTAAACGTGCTCTGAGCTCTCTGCCCCGGGTGTTTCCCACTGGTCTGGGGAGGTGGGCTTCTCTCCTCTCTCTCCCCACCTCCCCTCACGCCCTTTCCTCCACGATTGTACTTTGAAACTCCATTTTCTTTTCAACCTGCTAGCCAAATAACTAAGCTTTCTTCCAAATTCAGCACCAAGTCTACACTTGCAAACCTGAAGCAAAGAGCCATTCTAAGATTATCATCTTTCATTTAGTGGGATCATTCTGTGCCTTCGAAGAAATGTATGGCTTTATACAATTTTTAATTTCCATCCCTTTCACACAGGTGAGGTAGAGCAGCTGGAAGGTAGTGAAAGAGCGCAGGCTCTGGTGCTGGACAGGTCCCTGCTGGGACCCGGCCTGTCATTATTAGTGGTGTGAGCTCCTGCGTCTGGGCTGTGAGATTTAATGGGTGGGATGTGTCATATGCCTGGGCTTTCAGGACATGGCAACTAAAGTTATTTTTAACGAGGCACCTCGGTGGCTCAGTCAGTTGAGCATCCCACTTTGGCCCTGATCATGATCTCGCTGTTTGGGGTTTGAGCCCCCTGTCGGGCTCTGTGCTAACAGCTCAGAGCCTGGATCCTGCTTCAGATTCTGTGCCTTCCTCTCTCTCTTCCTTTCCCCTGCTCATGCTCTGTCTCAAAAAATAATCTGTCTCTCAATGCTCTGTCTCTCAAAAATAAATAAATATTTTTTAAAAAATTTTTTACAAAAATTAAAAATAAAGTGATTTTTAACATGTTCTCAATTGCAAAGTTGCTTTTATGTTAATAAATGCCTTTTGAAAGAGAAATAACAGATAAAACTTAACTAGGTTAAGATTACCATTTAGGGCACCTGGGTGGCTCAGTCAGTTAAGCATCCAACTGCTGCTCAGGTCATGAGCTCACAGTTACTGGGTTCAAGCCCCACGTCAGGCTCTGTGCTGACAGCTGGAGCCTGTGTCAGATTCTGTGTGTCCTCTCTGTCTCTCCTCTGCGTGCACTCTGTCTCTCAAAAATAAAAACATCAAAAAAATATATATCATTTGTAGAAGTCAGTTAAAGGATCTGACTTTTAACTCAAGTCATGACTTCATGATTCATGAGTTCGAACCCCTCATCGGGCTCTCTGCTGTCGATGCAAAGCCTACTTGGGATCCTCTGTCCCTCTCTCTTTGTCCCTTCCCTGTTGTCTCTCTCTAAAATAAATAAACTTTAAAAAAAATATCATTTGTAGAATATGCCCTAGTTGAGAAAGGTAAAAATGTAGGAGGTGAGGGGAACTTCTTAGGGTTGAAGAGTTGTAGCAGATTTTAGAGCTTCACAAGTCGAGCTTTGTTGAGCCATTCCTATGTTCATGGAGTATTTTTAAGAGCTATTCATATTTTTATTTTATTTTTTAAGCTTATTATTTATTCTGAGAGAGAAAGAGAGCGTGCTCACACAAGCAGGGAGAGAGGGAGAGAGAGAATCCCAAGCAGGCGCCACACTGTCAGTGCGGAGACCAATGCAGGGCTTGGACCCACAAGCAGCAGGATCATGACCTGAGCCAGTATCAGGAGGCACCTAACTGCCTGAGCCGCCCAGGCGCCCCGTAGGAGCTAGTCCTTGACGAGCGCCTGGTTTGTGCCAGGCCGCGATCTTGGGCCCGGAGACGCAGCACTGACGCCCGGCGTCCTGCCCCCCACTGGGGAGAGGCAGTAGACGCAGGAGAGAATTCTTCGAGCTCAGAACTATGAGGAAAAGAAACGGGGCGATACAAAGCGAGGTGCCACGTAAGGTCTTCAGCAGGAGAAGTCACATGGGGGCATCCATGTTTTTGAGACACAGGGCTGCTGCCTGAAGGGAAGCAAGGGAGCACCAAGAGGCCCGGTTAGCGGCGCCCGTGGTGGCCGTGTGGCTCAGTGAGGCCGCGGAGCGGCAGCGAAGTGCCCAGGCCAGCTTACTCCAGCGGCCACGTCCACCAGACCCGACAGAGCAGGGGCGGAGCCTGAAGCAAAAGGAAGGGAGATCAAAGGTGACCCCCGGATGGCTTACTGAAGCATCTGGGGACGTGTTCTGTCCTGAGGCACTGCAGGTCGGGAAGGAAGTAGATCTAGGGAGGGAAAGCAAGGCTTTGGTGTTAGACGTGTTAAGTTCAAAATGCCTGCTAGACATCTACACGCATCAGCTCGGCGATTCGGATATCTGGAGAGACACTGAAAATTTATGTTATGGAAGAGGAACCGGTAAGGAGACTAAGAAGAATCTGCAAGAGAGCTAGGAGGCCGTCCAGCAGAGGGTGCTGTGAAGCCTAAAATGGAAAGTATTTTAGGAAGAAAAGGGGCAGTTAGCATTTTCAGTGCTGCTGAGAGGAGGGGGCGCGGTCAGCGGAGGTTTGTTTGGTTGGTTTTTATTTATTTAAGATACAGAGTGCTAGAGTCCGTTTTTGAGAGTGGTACAATGAAAGAAGTAGATGCTAAAGCAGGGAGACCATTGCAAGCAGCAAGGTCAGAGGATGGGATTGGCGGAAGAGGAAAACGTTTTCCTCTACCCTCTTAGGTTCCGTCTCTGGGTGCCTGTGAGGTAACTGATGAAATACAGATTAACAAGAGAAAGGGTTTTTTTCCTATGGGGACTTAGAAAGGAAGTAGCTCCGCGACTAAGTGAGAGGCTTATATGCTTACTTAGTAGGGAAAAGGAGGAGGGAGAAAGGCCTCTACGGGAAGAACAAATGGCTTTCTTTACGAAATACAGAGAGGTTTCTAGAAGAATAAATAGATAGGAAAATTTGCGATAATATTTATTCATGCAGGTGGTCTTCTCGTCTTCATTGTGGCCATTAAACTCCTGGAGAGGGGATTTGTGGTAGGTATATTCTGGTCTCCTTCCCGGGTAAAGTCGCCCTGGGGAAGGAATTCACGGTAGCCCCGGTCCGGTCCCCAGAAGCGTTTGCATGTCGTCAGATAAGGGAGACTTGGAGAAAGCTGCTTTCTGCATCTGTTGATCCCAGACGTTCTTCAGCTTGAACTAGCCCTGCACACCAACCGTGAGGTTCCCAGTGGATCCCCACAGATCCTAGGCCCCAGTAGCCTTTGGCTGGGGCGATGCGGTTTCCATTGTAAGAGGAGAGAAGAGAACAGTTATAAAGAGATACATAGATAGGTTTGTGTGCCTGGGTGGTGGGAAGAGGAACATTTCTATCTGAAGTCAGTGACTAAAAGAAGCAGGATTATAGTTTTGAGGAGACAGAAAGTCTGCGTTAATAGTCTGGTAGGAAAGCAGACCTCGCACATGGTGCTGAGAGCAGCCGGCCGTCCTAGCTGTCAAATCGTCAGCAAAGTGCTCTTGCTCTGGTGCAGGCTCTGAAGGGAGGAGAGTTGAATTCAGTTGGTTGGAGTTTGAAGAGAGAGATGAACTTGTTAATTACGCTTGCAAGGAAGCTCTAATGTAATAACAGGAGGTACACAACTTAGCCCCTTGGCAATGTGCCGGAGGTGGGTGGCACTTATAAATTAATGAGTACAGGTCAAAGAAACCTTAATGTGGGGGCCAGAGCCCTGGGAGAGAGCTTGGGAAACCCTTGGCCATTCCCTCCCATCACCGACATGCTGAAAGAAGTGTAGTGATTAAGGCGCCATCCTCTTACGGAAATTTGCAGATGAGAAAATGGGGTCTCAAGGTGAAATAACTTAATGTACTCACAGCATATTTGGCAATAACTGAAATTAATGGCCAGGCCTAACTTTCTGTGTTATGTATGCATTTGCCGTTGTAGATTTTTTAAATACTGATGATTCAAACACTTTTAAATGACAGAACAGATCACTTTCTGTTAGTTTTTGGAAGAAATACGGGAGAGCTTAACTCTCTGGTTACTGCATTTGTAAAAGAGGGTGGATTTCTAAGACTTTAGTCTTAAGCTACTCAAAATGTTGTTTGTTTGTTTGTTTGTTTGTTTTTTAAGTAAAAAATATTTTAGGACTTGCAAAAAGATAGGCTTTTCAAAGCTCCAAAGAATCCACACCTTTTTTGCACAGCACATTTTATAAGGTGTGTTTGGATGAGTCCTTTGTTTACATTCTCTTACTGATTCTTTCAACAGATTCCAAACGGAAACGCATCAGAGCTTATTTTTAACACCGTGCACGTCAAAGATGCAGGCTTTTATGTCTGCCGAGTTAATAACAATTTCACCTTCGAATTCAGCCAGTGGTCACAACTGGATGTTTGTGATGTCACGGAAGTAACAGGAAACTTCCAGGGTAAGTGATAAATCAAGGTGACTGCTGGATGGGAATTGCCTTACTTTATCTCAAATGTTTACTTTAATTTCACAGTCTCAAAAATAGCACCAGAAGCGCACGTATGCGCTTATCACCAATGTAAGATCACCAGGTGTTAAGATTTTATCTCACGTGCTTTGATTCCTGCTCTGTGAAGATTCACACACACACACACACACACACACACACACACACACACACACACATACACAGGTGCGCGCGTGCATGCGCAGATGCCTTAGGATGGCCTGGAAGCCTTAGACTGGCCCTGGTGCTGACCTCTGGGAACTTCCCTTCTCTCTTTCTCCACTGCATATGTTTCTCCAAACCCATGTATTACTCTGAACATACTGTGTTGTGGAATAAAATCTCTAGGTTGATTTTGACAAACCATGAGATCATGACCCGAGCCAAAACCAAGAGTTGGGCGCCTAACCCGCTGTGCCACCCTGCGCCCCTCCACAGCATCGTTTTATCCACAGAACATCTCTTAGTATTTCCAGAAGGGCCACAGTTTTATGAAACATAGTTTGGGGAGATGCTATTAAGGGTTAAATTAACTTGAAAACACTTTGTTAGTTAAAGGGAAAAAATTATTTTTTTAATGTTTTTTATTTATTTTTGAGAGGCTGAGAGAGACAGCATGAGCAAGGGAGGGGCAGAGAGAGAGGGAGACCTAAAATATAAAGCAGGCTTCAGGCTCTGAGCTGTCAGCACAGAGCCTGACGCGGGGCTCAAACTCACAAACCGTGAGATCATGACCTGAGTGGAAGCCAGACGCTCAACTGACTGAGCCACCCAGGCGCCCCAAAAAGGTTATTTTTAACCTAGAGATTTTATTATGTTCGGTGATATGTTTAATTTCAGGAAGCTTGGATGGCATCTCTGAATCCAGGTTGCAAATCTGCGTTGAGCCGAGGTCCCAAAAGCTGATGCCGGGCAGCACGTTGGTCCTGCAGTGCGTTGCTGTCGGAAGCCCACTTCCTCACTACCAGTGGTTCAAAAATGAATCCCCGTTAATACACGAGACAAAAAAGCTATACATGGTAGGCCATGGTTATTTGCATATTTTTTGTGTTGATACATAAAATAGTATAATTGAAAATTAAGACAAACATTAAAATTCATATCCTTTGGGGAGTTTTAATGTTTTCCTTATTTTTATTTCAAGTCCCTTGTTGTTCAGTATTAACTGGTTCTTGTGTTTCTAAGAGTCCTGGAACATGACGCTCCCCACATGTAGAGGCTCGTACTAGGAGGTCACATCGTATGCGCCGAGCTCGCCAGTACTGGAATCACTGTGCCTGCTAATACTTAATTTAATAAATGGAAATAATACAAGCATATCTACAGTCCTCTGGGATGTTTTTTCCCTTACTTCAGAATAACTTTTGCTCCAAGCCAGTTTAAATTAAAACTGAAAAGGAGATGTGTGTGTGTTCTGATCTCGACCACAGGTGCCCTACGTGGACCCGGAGCACCAGGGGACCTACTGGTGTCACGTGTACAATGACCGGGCCAGCCAGGACAGCAGGAGGGTGGAGGTCCTCGTAGGTGAGCAGTCGTGCTCCACCCCGACAGATGGAGTGCTGTAGAAATTACTTAAAATGAAACAGTGAAGCAATGGAAATTCTGCTTTTTACCCCATTTTATTTAATGGCATGCGAAGTATCAGAAATTCTATTGTTTATATAGAAATCTGAGTGAGGTGCCTGGATGGCTCAGTCGATTAAATGTCCGACTTCGGCTCAGGTCACGATCTTACAGTTCGTGGGTTCGAGCCCCGCGTCGGGCTCTGTGCTGACAGCTTAGAGCCTGGAGCCTGTCTTCAGATTCTGTCTCCCTCTCTCTCTGCCCCTTCCCTGCTCATGCTCTGTCTCTCTCTGTCTCAAAATTAAATAAACTATATTAAAATTTTTTTAAAAAATTCAGAAGAATATATACTAAAGTTACAATCATAAACATTTGTGGGGGAAAAAAGTATTATTTAAAACTTTAGTGATAAAAACCCTGATTTAAGGGGGAAAGGATTTTCCATGAAACATTTTGTAAAATAATCATCACAGAAACAGAAAGGCAAGAACGATTGCTACCTCACAGCCCACATTACGAAGTTGGTAGTTTGGGAGTGTTCTGGTCAAGGGTACGCGTTTATCGTTGGGCTGTCAGCAGTAGGAGATATGGGTGCGTGTGTTGGTTTGCCAGCATGTTTCTGTGATATTTATTTCTCTGTTTGCCTGACGGCTGCCCTTCCTAAGACCATGAATTACAGTATATTCACATTTGTTTTCTCTGGAACAAGGAAGAACAGATGAGGCAGTGGAGTGCACTGAAGGTAGTGTCATCCTTTGGTTTGAGACCGAATCCCCTGCATGCTGGTTCCTCTGGGGCGTGGTGGCGTGCTCTCTCTCGCCTGCCGACGCAGTGATGGAAAAAATACTGGCTGTAAGAAAGACGCGTCACCGAACGGTGCTGTAGCTTAGTCCTGAGGTTCGTCAGTTGCCAGCAGCACTGCCAAATGGATGGACGCTCTGCTCACGTAACTAATTTTCAGTCAATCACATCATAGCATTTCCGCACACTTTATGAATAGGGAATATTACTCCTTTTATGAATAGGGAATATTATTTGCAGTTAATTCTTAATGTTAATTTTTATCCAGAAAATTTGCCAAAAGATGGATGGCTACATTCACAGATAGCTGGTTAGATCTTAGCCATCTGTTTAGCCATGACTGTCTGCTGCTCTAATGCAAACGTGCTTTCCGGGCGAGTTTCAGCACGGGCAATTTCTTGTGGAACACGTTTGGTCCTAGACCCAATATTTCTATGTACATATACACCATTTTATGAATCAAGATCCATTTTTTGAACCTACAAGGCTGTAGATTAAGCCACGGTGTCACCTGTACCATGATACATAAAGAGAACTGGAAACTATTTCAGCAGCTTTTAAGTTGTTTTCATTAGGCAAAGCGCTGTGTGTAAGTCCTCATGAGTGAGTAAGCCACCTTGTATACGTAAGCCGCCTTCTTAGTACGTCACATCGTTTTACAAAGTTGGATTTATAGATAGCTAAGTATTTTTTTCAATTCCTGCTTTAAACTTTTATATAACCTTGGGCTCTACTTGGGTAAAGTAAAAATAATGTTAAATCTTTGGGTTCCTGGCTCTTCCTGTCTTTCATCTCTCCGGTGTCACAGTGAAGTTTGTCCTGATGCACACTTTTGAACACGAGTTCTCTAACCTAAAGGGATCCCGATCCTGTTGTCTACAGGGGCCTTACATGAGTGAAGCTATGTGATGAAATCTAACAGACTCGTCTTCCTTCTCTTGCTCGTTTTTTGCCTGACTGCATGATTTTTTAAACCTTCCTAACATTGGGTATCTCTAAGAACGAAGAAAAACTAGTCCCGCTGTTTGGCTTCAGGGCAGTGCATGGAAATTACCGCCCTGCTGTGCTGCTTCTCTACCTGGATGCGTCTCTGGTTTTTACAACAGCAGACACTATTACATTCTGATTTTCACAAAAATCTTTTTGGCACACTTGGAGACGAACATCCAATTCTGCAACTATTTCAGAAGTTTCCAATGGCAAATTGGACCCAACTTTTCTTTCTAAGAAAGTGTGAAAGTAGAGATGTTTCATAATTGGTAGATCGACACATTCCATTAATAGTGTCCCATATCATATCTTTTTTGGGGCTTTTTAGTCTGCAGGACATGGTGTTACTTACTTCATTTTATGTATTTTGTTAAAGATACTTAATCAGGATAAAAGTGGGGGTTGATAGGTGAAGCTCGGGATTATTTCAGGGTGGTGAAGCTATTCTCTATGACTGTTGTAACAGTGCATACCCGTATGCAAGTTTTTAAAATCGTTTAGGAGGAGGCCAGAGGCGGGGGAATCCCAGGATGCAGCGCAGAATGTGACCAGAGAATCTAAATGTGTCACAAATGTATGAAAGAACCTCAGTGAAGAGGGGAAGGAAGAACAAGGTGCTGACTGACCTAAGTAACTAGAAGTGAACCAAGTCTGTAAGACAAGAAGCAAAAGAAACCGTGCAGAGCCCTGAGGAGCATCTAACAGATGATGCTCCTCAATTGATTTTACATCACAGAGCAGAGCAAGTTCCTCCAGGACATCTTATCTACAGTTTATTGTTAATGTTAATTTGCATATTCATAAGATTTGTAAAGGAAAAACAGATGGCTGTAATGCCCTGGGTATTTGCATAGATGATTTTATCTGTCCTTTAGCCAGAGAGTACAGGTTAATAATTCTGAAACTACTGTACCTCCAAAAACACATTACATTGGTCTCACCTTGAGAAAAACATCACTAATTCAAATTGAGAGAGATTCAACAAAGTATCTCACCGGTAACCCTCACAATTATCAAGGCCATCAAAAACAAGGAAAGTCTCAGAAACTGTCATGACAAAGAACCCAAAGGGACATAAGAAGACGTAATGGGGTGTCCTGAATGGGGTCCTGGGGGGAAAAAAAAGAGCATCAGTAGTTCATTAGTTGTGACAGATATACCTTACTAAACATAAGATGTTAAAATAGGAAACTAGTGTTCATAGGAACTCTTTACTGTCTCCACATTAATCCTGTAAACCTCAAACTGTTCTACAAGTAAGAGTTTATTAAAAAAGAAAAACCATCTGAGATTGTTTCTCAGTTTCAGGAAGTGTATGGTTGAGGCCACAGACCTATCCTTTGCCTCTTTTTGTCCCAAAGGCCAGAATATCTAAAACTCTGAGCACATTATGAATGAGTCTGTTCAGCGTTTTGCCCTTTAGGGGACGCAGTCATGACTTCGAAGCCCGCTGCGCCCAGCAGCCATTCTCCGTGTCTGCTGCTTGCATGCCTCCTCTTGGGAGGTGTCCGGAAAGTTCTAAACCAAACGTGCATGAAAAGCTTGAAACTTACTTCTTTGATTAGTCTTACTGTTTGTGCTAAATGGGCAGTTTGATTCTTTAAAACTAATCCATTTTCTCTTACTTCATTTTAGAAGAATTAAATAATCTTGGACATCCTGGTGAGTAATATAAACCTAAAACATTAACTTGAATATAATAACTTAAAGGTACTGTAGATATTTTTTGGCTGTGGTAGTACTAGTAACTTTATTCTTTATTAAAATAATACAGTTGAAGGTTGAAATTGGTACTTATATGAAGTATAGTTTCATACAAGTGAAAATATTAAAAATATTCTAGATTATAAGACTTTAGAGAGGGGCACCTGGATGGCTCAGTTGGTTAAGCATCCGACTTTGGCTCAGGTCATGATCTCACAGTTAGTGGGCTCAAGCCCCTCATCAGGCTCTGTGCTGACAGCTCAGAACCTGGAGCCTGCGTCGGATTCTGTGTCTCCCTCTCTCTCTGACCCTCCCCACTTGTGCTCTGTCTCTGTCTCTCAAAAATAAATAAATGAAAAAAAAAAAGACTATAGAGAAGCAAGCATACCACAGCCACAGAAAATGCCACTGTGTATTTTTATCATCGTGTAAAACTCTGTGGCCTAAAAAGGCAGTTAGAGGGGGAAGTGCATGATCTTAATTTGAAAGTGAAGAGGGGCGTCTAGGTGGCTTAGTCGGTTGAGGGTCTGACTTCGGCTCAGGTCATATTCTCACAGTTTGTGGGTTCGAGCCCCATATCGGGCTCTGTGCTGACCTCTAGCTTAGAGCCTGGAGGGTGCTTCAGATTCTGTGTCTCTTTCTCTGCCCCTCCCCTGTTCATGCTGTCTCTCAAAAATAAATAAATGTAAAAAAAAATTTTTTGAAAGACAAGAAACAGTCTTTGAAAGAGTGACGGGGGCAACGTTTCTGAACTTGCCAGCCTCCTGGGACCGGGCCCACAGCTGCTGAGTCACAGGACACACCTGAGCCGGTTGGGCAGCGTGTCCTTCCCTGAAGAGAAAGCCGGGTGAGGATCACGTGTGCTGCGCAGATCACAGGTGGTCGTTGGCCATCAAGAGACAGACGGAAGTTTCCATCACTCTGGCCGATTTTAATCAGCTCACATGTCTGAACAAGTGAAGCTACCAGGAAAGCCTTAGCTGTGACAGACAGTAAGGATGAGGACCAAATAGAAACGGGACATCAGCACAGGCCTGAAATCCTGGAAGGCAGTGATAGAGCCTGTGGAACTATCTGGAAATAAAACCTCACACAAGCCGTTGAAGGTGGCAGCTACATCATTTAATATTGACAGCGACCCCTCTTGTTTCTCAATAGGTCCTTTCTCACTATTTTAGCACCGTAACTAGTCTGCTTAGACATGTGCCCATATTTTACTAATAAGCATCTATCGTGAGCTGTGCCGGGGCTGCGCCCATTACGTAGATGTGAATTGGAGCGGGACGCCGCTGTCCCAGGCATGCTGCCTGCTGGGGAGCCTCACGGGACTGCACCCAGACATCCAGGCCCACCCAGCAGTCCGGCTGGTCGTTTCTCCTGGTCTTGTGAGAACCCTCCTTTCCTAAATTGGTCTCTGATTTCTTGCCCTTCAGTGGACATTGTGAAAAGTGACTTCAGGAAAACTTTTAGAAGAAACCAGCAGCACTGAGCTTCTGAGATGTTCTTGGCCGCCTCTTTCATTATATCCTTATTCCTCCCGAATCAAAACATGACCCCCAAAACTGAGGTTTTGAAAAAGAAAGCTTTTAATAAACTTTTAATAGGTTCCACAAGTTTTATGTATGTTGTGAAAAATGCAAACAGAGTCGCCCTGTGTGTAATAGTAGACACGTCACTGACTCCATCCTTCCCTGTACCTTTTCCTGCATGGTCCTCAGGGTGGGAGGCAGTTCATTTTATGTATCTAGATGGCAGAGATCATGGACTATGGGGTGAGGCTTCTTAGCTCAATTTACTTGAGCAAGTGGCTTAATCTCTGTCTCAGATCCCTTATCTGTATAATGGTGGAAGTGTATGCCTCGTAGATAAGCTGAGGATTATTTAAATCCATTACACTTAAAGCACACGGAGCAGGGGCATCTGGTGGCTCAGTTGGTTGAGCCTCCGACTTTGGCTCAGGTCACGATCTCACGTTCGTGGGTTCAAGCCCCACGTTGGGCTCTGTGCTGACAGCTCGGAGCTTGGAGCCTGTATTCCGAGTCTGTGTCTCCCTCTCTCTCTGCCCCTTCCCTTCTCATGCTCTGTCTCTCTCTGTATCAAAAATAAATAAAACATTTAAAATTAAAAAACCAAGCACACAGAGGAGCCCCAGGCCAGCACTCGGTAACCGTTAACCACTGCTACTGCTTCTTGGCAGCAGCCACCGTTTTCAGACTAATTTCTACCCAGTGCATTACAGACTACTACCCCCCGCTGTGGTGCATTACCGCAAACACTCCCCTGTCCTGATGCTAACTCTGTCCATCCAGGTATCTTTATCAAGAATCTATCTTAAAAGTATTAGTTAGCTGTTAGAAACCACATTCTGCCTTTTGATTTTGTTGATGTTACTATTTATTGTTTCTCTATATCTGTAACTTTTCAGATATTTGTGTCACTGACAATAACATCTTTTCTTTTCTGCCTTTTTATCTTTTTGTAGACGATAAAGAGCAAACAGATGATCAGCCTTTGGGTGAGTAGAGCTTTAAAATGCTTGGTCAGAATGCAGTTTTGTCATTGTAATTTACAATTGTAATTGTAATTTTGCTTTCATTGGTGATCCTGAAGGGATTCAAGACATTTTAATTTGACAGCTGTTATAAATATTTAAATGGCATGGACACCAACTGTTTTATTTTGGGTATTTGTAAAAGAACCTATAGAACAGGGGGCTTAAAGAGATTATGAATTCAGTTTCTGGGACCCAGTCAGCTTCTGTGGGGGGGGTTTCTTTGTTTTGGCAACATGCAGACCAGCAAATAGGTTAACCAGAACCTGTGCACGTTACACAGACTTGACTAAGCCTGTCTCTGGGTGGGCCTAGAGGTTAGGGAAGCAGCAGAGAGACAGCAGTAGCAGATTTACGTTTTAACGGGCAGAAGACCTTCCAGACGGAGCACAGCAATGTAACAAGCACACGGTTGTAGAGAGCGAGCCAGTGGGTCGTGTTTGGGGAACTGCAAATAATAACGGTCCCCTAGAGCACGAAGAGAAAGCGGGAGACAAGTCGGAAGACACCAGACCTTGAGGAGCCCCATTTCTTTCACGAGCCGTTGGAAGGAAACTTGTCGATAGAGGGCTGAGCGTTGTCTCTCTGAAGGGCCAGTCTTGTATACAAGGCCGTACCTTATATGGAAGGTAAACCGAAGAGAAACAATGTTTTCTGGTGTGGTTGTTTTGTTTGTCTGTCTGATTTTTGGTTAGGAGAAAAGTTAAGAGACTGTTGCAGTAGTCAGCAGCCTAGATAAGAAATCATAGGAAACTGAACTCAGTACCAGTGAGAGTGCAGGAGACAAAGAGCAAACTCAAAGATCTTCAGGCGACAGCATCAGTAAGCTGTTCTTGTCACCTGGCTGTAGAGCACAGAGTAGGGCGGCATCACTGTTCTTGCCAGATTCCTGCTTGGACCATAGGCAGGCAGCGACACAGCCCCCCGTGGTGGAGAATACACAGTGAAAAGCAAGATTCAGAGGATAGGTGACTCTTCGTTTGAGGCCTAACCTGTGTGAAGGTATTTGCATCACATCTAGGGGAAGGTATACCCCAGACGATCGTACGTATGGATCTGGAGCTCTGAGGGGAGGCCAGGATTAGAGATGCGGTTGTGAATATCATCAGCGTCGAGGTGGAAATTCGAACCAAGGGGTAGCGCGCAAGAGATTGCCGAAGGCCACAGAGAGCATGGCACAAACTGGGTAGCCTTTGGAAGGGGGCAGGGGGCCCGTATAGTATTTTTTAACCGTTAGAATCCTTTGTCACTAATCAGGTATTATTTAAAAATTTAGATCTCTAGGTGCTTTTGAAAAGTGGTAGCTTTTGACTGGTGGCTCTCAGTTGAGGCTGAAGAGTGTCTTCCCCTTTACAAAGAACTTGTGCTCCCTGTTTTCCCATTGTCCAGTCTTGGGCCTGCTTCACTCTCTCCTCCTTTCTCTGTCCGCCCCTCTGTTCCCGCTTGGTCTTGCCATGAGGCTACATTTATTTACATTGTGGCTGGGTGTCAACAGTGGGAGTCATCAGGACTTTCTCAGGTTTAGACCCAGAACTGGCAGGTGTCTTGCCAAATTCTGTTGTTCAGAGAGCGTCACAGGGCAGCCCAGATTCGGGGGTTGGAGCCTTGCTGAGGACAAGGTTAGCACGGCGGCGTGGAGGTGCTCTTCTTCCACATCTGTTCAGAAAGGCATGCCCTAAGGAACTTGGATTTTATTTTGAGGGACATAGAGATGAGAAGATTTGGTGCAGACCAACAAGGACTGTGTATTCAGTCAGATTTGAGGCTAATACTCCATTTTTGATAGCCAAGGTTTTGTTTTTTTAATAGCACTTAATCTCTGTCAAGTTCTTTTCCTGGTGCTTAGGAATATTATTTATTTTGAATGAGATGAGTAACACACTATTATGAAAGTTACATGTGGAATTAATGCTATAACATTGTGTCAGTTTTTAAAGAATACATTGCATTAAGCCTGGGATCACTTAGTTAAAATATCTTTCTGAAGTGGTTTTGTTATTCTACTGTTTAATCAAGTGGCATTTATGTTTCCTTTTTCCAATAAATGGTTTGTGTTCAAGAAATTGTGGGTGGCTCTTACAGTAAATGTTTTTCTTCAGAAGATTTCTTCCATTCATTTTTATCACTTGAAAACCATCATGAATTGCTTATGTAGTTGCTATTTTGGAAATTGTCTTTGATTCCTCACTCTTATCTCCCCAGCTTTGCATTTTACCGCGTCTTGCTCTATCATAGCTCTCAAGTCTGGCTTTTCCTTTTCCTTTCTTCGACCAATTCCTGGAATGGGTCTTTGTCATCTCTGTGCTGACCAGTGTGGTCTGCTTCTCGTTTCAAATACGCCCCAGCTCACCTGTCACTCACAAGTAGATTGGGCAAGGTAAGATTTATTTACCCATCATCTTCATTACCATTAAACTCGAGAAAATGCTCTATGACATTTTAGGAATTGGCTATTAAAAACTTAACCATCGGGGAAAATTGTGTAAAGAGCTCTGGTCAACTATGGATACATACATTTTAAGCTACAGAGTTCTCAAGTTGTTGAATGCTGGCTTTCTGGAAACTGTACCAAGTGCGCCCTCTGAGGAACACCACCAATGAACAAAGAATTGACATTGGCAAAAATGGGCTCAGTTTGACACCTGGTCATTTCCCCCCCGACTCCAGTGATTTTTTTTTCTGTTACATTCCTTATACTTGTTTTTTGCCGATAAATCCTGGTCTACGACATATATTAGAATTAAATGCTCATACTATTCCATCAAAATAACCTCCGTGATTTACACTTTGGGCTTGAGTAACTTCAAGAAGCCCGTGATTTGGGCTGTGGTGTGTCACTTCTCCTCACAGGGAGATTGCACCGAGTCTTTCCATGTGTCGACGGGTCTGAATTCTGACAGGGTCGATGGGCCCCCGGAAAAAGCACTGAAAAAGCCTTGAGAAAAACAATGTGACAGGTGACTGATGTCATGGTGACCACTAACCCCTCCCTCGACTAGCAAGGACACAGTTTTAAAGACCAGCCTTCCACAGCCGTTTCGGACAAGCAATGCACGTGCTAAAGCTAGCTGGTACTTTTTAAGGCATCGGGGTGGGTCTTTTTGCCCCTTTAACCCCGGAAAATCCTTTGTCTACGAGTGCATCTTTGAGCGAAGACTCTGCACTAAGGTCAGAAAATCAGCTGTTAAGATTTTCTTACAAAAAGTTTTCACATATCCCTAAGGTCACCCAGATGACCTTTTTAAGAAGCCAAAGGGAAACAGTACATCAGCTGAGAAGATTCAGATACAGTTCTTGTTAAGTCCCTGCCTTTCTCTCCTCCTTGGTTTTCCCCTTACTTGCTCTGATGAGAATTTGTCCTGTTCCTCTTTTTTGGTATATCTTTTTGCTTTCATTTTTTAAGCCTCTTCCGCTGTCAGCAAAACAGAACCTAATTTGATGGGAACCCAATTACCAACATTGCTTGTTTAAATTTGCTCTAAAAGTCTAGTTGAGTATTATATTCTTTACTTTTGTTATAACTCAGTAAAAGTAGGAATTTACTACTAGTTGGCTTCATATGCAGTTCATAAAGACCCTTTGCCTGAGTGAGCACAAGTAAGTCTACTTTCCGTTGTTTATCAGCTTGTGCTCTGCTGCAGTCTTCCACATAAAGTAGTGGCTCTAAAATGAAATTAAATTATAATGAAATCTCACGTGTAAAGCATACATTTTCTTACATTTCTACCATTTCTGTAGGTTTTATTTTAATCTTCATCTTTATATCATCCCTCTCAGTCCCCTCTCTTCTTCTTTTCTTTTCAACAGCAAAGGACAAGGTTGCTCTTTTGATAGGAAATATGAATTACTGGGAACACCCCAAGCTCAAAGCTCCTTTGGTAGACGTGTACGAGTTGACCAACTTGTTACGACAACTAGACTTCAAAGTTGTGTCACTGTTGGATCTTACGGAGTATGAGATGCGAAATGCTGTGGATGAATTTTTACTCCTTTTGGACAAAGGAGTTTACGGTAAGATAGTGACAGTCTTTGTTTTTATAATTATCCACTCTTCATTGCACAAGTTTGGTTAAGTGGTAAAAATCAGAAAATGGTCTGATTGAACCATTGTTGACAAGTTTTGTTCTTGTAAAGATGATGGATTTGACCTTCATTCTGTAGTTCCATATGAATAATTAATTAGCTCAGTGTCTTAACTTTAATGTCTCTTGTGAAAACATTGTTGTTCTTACTAGAATTCTTTCCTGTCTTCGCTGATTTGGCTTTTTATTGATTACCGCTAAAGTACAGTAAAGCTCAATGACCAAATGACAAATCGTATACTCATATATGTATAGTGCTGCTGTGCGTGTGTGTGTGCGTGTGTGTGTGTGTGTGTGTGTGTGCAGTGTGAAAGGTAACCGAATGTACCTTCTGTAGGTTTCCTTTTTCTAACTATTTCATGGTATTTTCTAATCCTTTCGTGGGAACTGGAATTTAGCAAGGACATGCTGGTGAATGTAACATATGAAAACAGTTTGTAAACAAAAGCTTTGTACAAACATAGTTAAAGGTGAACCTCCACAAAAATTCCCGGAGTAAATTTGTAATCATTCCTTCATTTAAATATGTTAAGAACACCACATATGTGGTAAAGATTTTTTAAAGAGACAGCATATGCTGTTAGGAGTAATTTCTTTGGTAACTTACTTCTTTTCATGGGTATGACCACAAAAGGCAGGCCGGCCGGCCGACTCCTCTGAGCTGTACTGAACAGGGGGCAGGACTGTGATGCCGTGCGGTCACATTGGACTGCCAAGGATGTGGCATCTCCAGGCCTGTTAGTAGGCCTGCTGGCGATAAATAAAAGGTATCAGTTTAGGGGCGCCTGGGTGGCTCAGTCGGTTAAGCATCCGGCTTCAGCTCAGGTCATGATCTCATGGTTTGTGGGTTTAGCCCCGTGTCGGGCTCTGTGCTAACAGCTCAGAACCTGGAGCCTGTCTTCGGATTCTGTGTCTCCCTCTCTCTCTCTCTCTGCCCCTCCTATGCTTGCAGTCTGTGTGTTTCTCTCTCAAAAATAAATTAAAAACATTTTAAAAAAACTATCAGTTTGAAAGCTTTTCTATCTTTCAAATTATTTTAAATTTCAGTAATTTCTAAATTTAGCCTTTTATTTATAATTAGACTGATATAATGAGGTATGATTGGTGGAATTGCTAATGAGTCTCAAAAGAGAATTTTTTAAAAGTTTTTTTACTGTTTATTTATTTTTGAGAGAGTGTGAGAGATAGAGCGCTAATGGGGGAGGGGCAGAGAGAGAAGAAGACACAGAATCCAAAGCAGCTCCGACTCTGAGCTGTCAGCACAGAGCCTGACTCTGGGCTTAAACTCTCAAGTAAGACCAGGACCTGAGCCAAAGTCAATGCTTAACTGACTGAGCCACCCAGGCATCCCTCAAAGGAGAATTTTTTTTAATGTTTTATTTATTTTTGAGAGAAAGAGAGAGATCATGAGCCGGAGGGAGCAGAGTCGGGGGGACAGAGCATCCCAAGCAGGTTCTGCACTGATGGCAGCAGGCCCGACGTAGGGCTCAAACCCATGAACCACGAGATCAATGGCATGAGCGGGAGTCAGATGCTCAACCGACTAAGCCACCCAGGTGCCCCTCAAAGGAGAATTTTTAGTGAAAGAAAATCCTTTATTTTTTATTTATTTTTTTTTTTAAGACTTAGCACATCCCTGTATGTGAGATGGGGAGAGTCTTAAAACCTTATTTAAATGAGTTTCCTCTGAAATAGTAGTGATCACAGTTGTAACACAGATGAATAAACAAAGTGAATCTCTCAAGTTCGGGATTTCAGCTGTTCTGTTGGTGCTGTGACAGCAGGCCGTTGCTGGGAGTGTGCAGACTGTGGCTTCGGGTGAAAGCATTCGTTTTTCTTATGAGAAGGCGGCGGGTGTGCTGTACGGATGTGCCGCCTTGGCAGCTGGTTTGTATTTTTAGTCTAGGTTGAGGTGGTGGTTTGGTTCTTTTTGTCTCCATTGATAAAGTACCTTGCTGGCTGCTACAATACCAGGATGAGGCCTGTAATCACCCCTGAGAGGGACGAGGTGGAAGGGAAAACCTTAACCCATTTTGGATTTAGGTTCGTGAAGGATTTGTGATCATTCTCATTTCTGACTGAAATTGTCAGCGTAGCTTCAAGTCCTTTGTCGAGCTTTTTAAACCAATTGTCCCTGCAAAGAGGAGAACCAGAAATATTACAAGGTTGCGTCAAGAAGAGCTCAGCTTCTGCTGAAGCTTTGCCCCGACCTAAAAGCGTCATCTCGGGGCGTGTGGGTGGCCCCGTCGGTGGAGTGGCCCACTCTTGACTTCAGCTCAGGTCAGGATCTCACAGCCCGTGGGACCCATCGGGCTCCGCTCTGAGCATACTGCCCGCTTAAGATTCTCTCCCTGGCGCCCTCCCCGTCCCCTGGAAGTGCATGCATGCTCTCTAAATAAATAAAAACATCATCTTGGAATATGGAATGAAGAGGCATATTAAAGCAAAATGGCAGCCAAAGAAAGCTGGAAAGTTTTTAGGCCCTACTGATCTTCTTAATAGGATGACTGCATTATATTTCGAAGTATTATAGGGCACCTGGGTGGCTTAGTAGGTTGAGCATCTGACTCTTGATTTCAGCTCAGGTCATGAGTTCATGCCCCACATCAGTCTCTGCCCTGACAGAGCAGAGCCTGCTTGGAATTCTGTCTGTCCCCTCCCCTGTTCGCTGTCTCTCATCTCTTAAAATAAATAAACATTAAAAATAAATTTTAAATTGTTTATTTTTGAGACAGAGACAGAGCATCAGCGGGGGAGGGGCAGAGAGAGGGGGAGACACAGAATTTGAAACAGGCTCCAGGCTCTGAGCTGTCAGCACAGAAGCCAGTGCGGGACTTGAACTCACAAACTGTGAGATCATGACCCGAGCTGAAGTCAGATGCTTAACTAACCGAGCCATCCAGGCGCGCCCTAAAAAGAAATTTTATATTTTGAAGCGAGAGCCCCAAACATCAGCACATCTGCATTAGAGGCACGCATGGTAGAGGCTTAGCGTCACAGGGCCTTTCCCCGGCGCTGTGCCCTTGCCTCCAGGTGGCAGCCTGTGGGGTAGGGAAGGTCAGGGCAGAGCCATGGGGATTTCAGCATGAACAACGTCAGATCTGGAAAGCATACGCATTCAGGTTTTTGCCCTTTGGTAAAAGAAGCAAAAACTGTGATAGAACAGAAAAAACACACATAAACATAAAAACACCCTCTAAGAACAGACGTAATTGATCCCTACTACGTGTCCTCGGAGACAAACGAAGATGAAGATTTGTGTTGTCAGACGTAGCTGGCCGTGAGAGGGACTCCTCAGCCCGAAGTCTCCCCCACCCCACGCCGTCCTGCGCTCGCCACCTGCTGCGGGCCCGCTGTGCCTTGGCAGTGCAGGTGCTGAAGGCATCTGGTCCGAGCACGGCCAAGCCGTGTTTCTCCTACAGGGAGCCGGGCGGCCCCGAGCTCCATGGGGGGCTGCCTGCAGCAGCCCGCCTGTGCTCGCTCCACGCGCTGGCCTTTCTGCCGACTAATGTAGAACGGTAACCAACTTAGTTAACTGTTAAAGGCAAATCAGGGTTTATGAAACGGATAGACTTATTTAATGAGGTGATTGCAGAATAAATAAAGGTAAAATAATTATCCCCATGCCTGCACACCAAAAGTGTCTTGGTATAATTACCTGAATTCCAGTTTGTCTTCATCTTTAGATGGCAGGTTTGAACCAGATAACGTCCCACTTCCGGCCTCAATTAGAGAACCCCAGCTTTCGTATGTTTTTATATATGAAGGTTCAGCCTAAGGTTTCACTTCAAAAAACAAAACAAGAGTTTTAAAAACGATAGTGTAGTGAGGTCATGAACAACCAGTTCACTGACATTTTGTATTTTCTGAGAATAAAGGCACCTAGAAGGCCAGCAGTAGATTATAGTGACTGCATCCAGGCTCCGCTTCCGTCCCTTATTAGTTATGTGCATTTACACAAGCTGTTCACCCCTCGGTGTCTCAGTGTTTCCTTCTGTAAACGGTGGGTGATAATATAACCGCCCAGTTGGGAGACGTGTGCGAATTATGGGAGGTGATAACTATATAACTAGAGCACTTTATTCAGTGGCACACCGGAAGGGCTGTGTGTGCTGGTGGTGGCGGTGGCGGCAATGGTGGCAGTGGTGGATGTCATCAGAGCACCATGTAGTGGCGGTGATGGTGATGGTGGTGGTGGTGGATGTCATCAGAGCACCTTGTAGTGGCGGTGATGGTGGTGGTGGTGGTGATGGCGGTGATGGTGGCGGTGATGGTCGTGGTGATGGTCATGGTGATGGTGGCGATGATGGTCGTGGTGGCAGTGGATGTCGTCAGAGCCCTGCACTGGTTGCACTGCAGCTCAACTCCAGTGGGACAGTCTTCCATTTCAACGATGATTTTCTTTGTAGACAAGAATCAGTATCTATAATAAACTATAGTCTTGGAAATTGTGTTCCTAAGAAATAGGATTCCCTAAACATCTAATTGACAGGGATTCAGGAGCGCCTGGGTAGCTCTGTTGGTTGAGCGACCGACTTCAGCTCAGGTCATGATCTTACTACTCATGGGTTCAAGCCCCGCATCAGGCTCTGTGCTGACAGCTCGGAGCCTGGAGCCTACTTCCGATTCTGTGTGTGTCTCTCTCTCTTCCCCTCCCTTGTTGACACTCTGTGTCTCTTTTTCAAAATAAATAAACATCTAAAAAATTTTTTTAAATAATATAATTGAGAGGATTTTATTTCTAGCCACATTAAATTTTTTTGTCATTGGTTGCCTCAGCTGGCTCAGTCAGAAGAGCGTGTGACCTTTGAGCCCAGGGTCGTGAGTTCGAGTTACTTAAATAGTCTATGGCCATACCACCCTGAACGCGCCCGATCTCGTCTGATCTCAGAAGCTAACCAGGGTCAGACCTGGTTGTTAGTACTTGGATGGGAGATTACTCAAATAAGTACATAAACTTTAAAAAATATTTTTGTCACTTTATAAAGATGTCTATTTTGTACCTCTATCCTTGAGTAATACCATAATCAATTAAATTAATTAGCATTAATAGAGATGGGATTCTTAAAATACAGTGATGTGACCTAGTTTATTTTACATAAAAATATTTCATCTCCCACCATATAGTTTGGATGCAGACTTTGATACAAAATGCTTGCACTTCTCATAAATCATTTTGGGCTGGAGAAAGGTATTTTGTTACAAGTGCCTTCATTTCAGTGCTGGCAGAGCGGGCCGTATGGCATTGAAATAGCGGGCCACGCTTAGGTTTCCCTGGTTGATGGAGGTCAAACCTTCCCTTAAAGCTGCTGCTTCTTCCAGGCTACGTCTTGCTAGAGACGGACGTGGTAGATGGTTCAGTGGGGCCACACCCAAGCGGCCTGGTGCACTGTCTTAAATCTCAGTTGTAGAAACAGCACCGTTTCTACTGGAAATCAGACCCTCTCTAGAAAGGTCTCCATCTCCAGCACTGTCCTGATTGGTTTGCATTATTAACGAATGCATTCAAAAGTGTTTACTGAGTTCCTTCATATAGCCATAGCCCAGATAAAGGAGTATGCGACATGTTGAAGGAGATGCAGAAAAGAAAGAACGTGATTTATACTCTCAAAATTCTAAGTCCCTTCATATAATGAGGAAAAAATTTAAAAAATGCTATGTTGGAGGCCAAACACCTATCAGCTGTATGATTTTAAGCAAATCATTTATCTTTTTAATTTTCTCACCTATAAAATAGGTATATAAGTCATTTAAAGATTGTTATTATGGTTTAAAATCAGTTCATGTATATGAACATACCTTCAAAACTGTGAGAAAGCTATACAGATATATACGATTAATGTCTCCCATGAGCATTTTTATCAAAGAAATTAAATATGCATAGAACTGTCAGATGTCCGTAAAAGCCAGCGAGCCATCCCATGTCAGAGAGTGCTGTCGACCAGCTCGTGGCAGGGAGGGACCGAGTGACAGCTGGAAACCACGCAGCAACCTGCCGAGGGTTCTGAGCGGGAGAGAACCCTGAGGAGTTGGCTCCATGTGGGGGGATGGGGAGGAGGGAGAGGACCTGGAGCAGAGTCCTGAAGGTTAGGAACGAGCATTCCTTGCTTTTGGGAGCAGAGAACAGACTGATGGGGAAGAGAGTCCCGTTTTGGACACAGGTTTCCTGGTTTCCTGCTATAGGAACGTAGAATATTCCTATGGAGCCTTTCGTAAGTGGAACTGGCATGAGGTGAAGCATTAGCTACTGTGCATCTGTACGGAAACGTGTGAGCACCCCCAGACCCAGACAGCATCTTCTGAGACCTCCGGACATGTCGTGCTGACAGATGCACAGGAGACATCGGGGAAAAAGCCCAGATGCTCACAGACATGGTGCCAAGCTCTGGCAGCTTGCTGCCCAGATGCTGAGTGCAGTCCTGGGAAGGAGCCGGGCGGTGCCCTCTCTCTGCTGGGGCGTGCTCTGCCTCCAGACGAGCCTGCTGTGAAGCAATGCTGAGTGCCGTTTCTGCTTTCTGCCTTTTCTCGTTAAAGCACAAATCCTCGGGGCGCCTGGGGGGCTCATTGGTTAAGTGTGTGACTTTGTCTCAGGTCATGCATGATCTTGCGGTTCTTGAGTTCGAGCCCCACGTCAGGCTCTGTGCTGACAGCTCGGAGCGTGGAGCCTGCTTCAGATTCTGTGTCTCCCTCTCTCTCTGCCCCTTCCCTGCTCATTCTCTTTCTCTCTGTCAAAAATAATCATTTGTTTAAAAATCCTCTTTGGACCTTTTTGGTTAGCAAAACCAAACACTATACAGTCTATCTCTCATAAAAGCAAAGTGGCGTAACACGAACTTTAAGAAAGTGAGGGATGCCTGTACTCGATAAAGAAGTATAAGTTTTACTGTTCTGAACCATATAGTTCAGTGGCTTTTAGTATATTCACAGAGTTTTGCATCAGTCACCTAATCCCAGAACCTTTTCATCACCCCGAAAAGCATCTCCATTATCTGTTAGCCGTCACTCTACATTTCTCTTTGTCCCAAACCCCTGGTATTAGCAGATCTACTTTCTGTCTTTATAGAATCACTGAAGCCTTTTCACAGAATGGAATCGCTCCATATGTACCCTTTCGTGTCTGGCTTTTTCCACTTAGCACAGCGTTTCCAAGGTTCACCCATGTTGTTGCATTGCTTGTATGGCTGCATAGTCATCATAGGATGCACCGCATCTCCGTTCAGCCGGTGGGCATTCGGGTTGTTTCCACTGGGTGCATATGATGAATGACACTGCTGTGAACCCTCGTGCACACATTCTCGTGTGGACATACGTTTTCAGTTCTCTTGGGCGTAGGTGCCTTGGATTGCAATTGCTGGGTCATATGATAATTCTGAGTTTAACTTTTTGAGGAACTGCTTCAACTCTTCCTAAGTACTGACACTATTGCATATTCCCCCCAGAAATAAACGAGGTTTCCCAGATCGCCCACGCTTGTTAACACCTCTGTTTTTATTATTAGCTGCCTTGATAAGGGCGATGTGGTATCTCACTGTTTTGTTTGGCGTTTCATGTGCATATTTATGTTTGTATATCTTTGGAGAAATGCTTATTCAGATCCTTTGCCTAGTTTTTGCTTGGGTATTTGTCTTTTTATGGTTGAATTGAAAAGAGTTCTGTATGGATTCTTGGTACAAGTTGTCCTTATAGATCTACGGTTTGCAAGTATTTTCTCTCATTCTTCGGGTTGTCTTTTCACGTACTTGACCTTCATTGCTTAGTGACTTACACCCTCTCCGTGTGGCGTGATCTTCGTGATGGTCCTGTCCGTGCACCTCTTCTTTCCGGTGAGAATGTGACCCCCTGCAGGCTGGTCCCCTGGCTCTGAGCTGCCGTCCCAGGCCCACACCTTGTTTGTTTCTGGTCCCTAACGTCCCTTTCTCTTTGTCTGCCTTTCCAATTTCTACCCCGTCTCTCAAGACCACCCACGGTTGCTTCAGCCCACACCGACTCCTCTCTGCCCCTTGCTCAGATCACACAAGCTTTCCTTAACCACATCGTTCATGGTATCTCACGGTCTGCTGACTTGCTGCGTCCTCTACAGCACGAGCAGGTCTCAGTGAGTTGCAGGGTCCCTGGCGCAGGAAGCTTGTCTTCCTTTCCTTTGTCATTTCTTTCAGGGCCTACATGTTTTCATGCAGGACACAGATGAGATAGAATAAACCCACACTGAATAAATGAATGTGCCCATTTTGTCAGGTGCTTAAATATTTATTTTTGAGAAAGAGAGAGAGTGGGGAAAGTGCAGAGGGAGAGAGAGAGAGGATTTAAGGCAAGTCCCGTGCTGATAGCAGAGAGCCCAATGCAGGGCTCGAACTCAGGGATCATGAGATCATGATCTGAGCCAAAGTCAGATGCTTAACTGACTCAGCCACCCAGGCACGCCCCCCCACATTTTGTCATTTTTTTGCCTGAAATGTTACATAAGAACCATTTTTCTCATTTTAGTAGGAGTTCAAGAAAAATTGACCTGGGCTCTGCCCTGTAGGACCAAATGGAGCAAGTTGTTCAAAGCCACATTCTTTGCTCAGAATTGGAGCTGTAGGCACAAAGGATTAGTTTCTCTGTTGCTCCCTATCTAAATCTGCTTTTACTGTTAATGTTAGAATACCATAGAAAGAAGTCGTCATATCCAGAGTGCTGAGAGGGCGTGATCAGTGGGCCTTAGAGATTGTGTCTTCACAAGTATTTCTATCAGATGTTTTTATAAGGAAGCCCATACTGATATTTGGGGTGTTTTATTTAGTTATTTTTTTTTTTACAGCCGAAACAAACATCTTTTCAAGAAAATGTTCCAAGTTGTTTGGTGCAGTTTTTATAGTATCATTTCTCAGTAAAGAAATGACTCATCTGTGGAATACTAAAATGAATGCAGATTTTAGGTTATTAATTCAAGAGTTTCTAGATGGAAAATTAATGATATTTATCTTGTAACAAAAAGAAAAAATAGTAATGGGACTCTTGGGTGGCTCAGTCACTGAAGCATCTATGACTCTTGATTTCAGCTCAGGTCATGATCTCACAGTTCGTGGGTTTGAGCCCCACATCAGGTTCTGCGCTGACAGCAGGGAGCCTGCTTGGGATTTCCTCCCTCCCTTTCTCTCTGCTGCTCCACTGCTCTCTCTTAAAATAAATAAACTTAAAAAAAATCTTTAAAAAGAAAAAGTAATAATCCATGAAATCAGATTTTCCTTCTCTACTTAGAAAAAGCTACATTTAGGGGCGCCTGGGTGGCTCAGTCGGTTGAGCGTCCGACTTCGGCTCAGGTCATGATCTCACGGTTTGTGGATTCAAGCCCCACATTGGGCTCTGTGCTGACCGCTAGCTCAGAACCTCGAGCCTTCTTCAGATTCTGTGTCTCTTTTTCTCTGCCCCTCCCCTGTTCACACTCTCTCTTTGTCTCTCAAAAATAAATGTAAAAAAAAAAAAAGAAAAAGATTAAAAAAAAGAAAAAGCTACATTTAGGGGCACCTGGGTGGCTCAGTCAGTTGCATGTCCAACTCTTGATTTCAGCTCAGGTCACAGTTTTGCAGTTTATGAGATCAAGCTCCACATGGAGCTCTGCACTGACAGCACGGAGCCTGCTCTGAATTCTCTCTCCCTCTCTCTCTGCCCCTCCCCCATCAAAACAAATAATCTTTGTTTTTTTAACTGCATTTATGTTTTTATAGTCCATACTAATATTGTATGTAGATGCCTGTGGAATTTGTTTTTCTTTTTTTCTTTTCACCTGTGGAATTTCTTCCACTGGATTTAGTACTTGCTAGTCATCTAAATGTGTTTATTTGTTCATCCATTAAAACTTACTAAGCAGGGTGCCTGGGTGGCTCAGTTGGTTAAGCAGCCAACTTCAGTTTAGGTCGTGATCTCACGGTTTGTGGGTTCAAGCCCTGCATCAGGCTCTATGCTGACAGATCAGAGCCTAGAATCTGCTTCGGAATCTGTGTCTTCCTTTCTCTGCCCCTCCCCTACTCATGCTTTGTTTCTCTCTCTCAATAATAAATAAAAACATTAAAAAAATTTAAAAACTGGGGCACCTGGGTGGCTCAGTTGGTTGAGCCTCCAACTTCAGCTCAGGTCATGATCTCACGGTCATGGGTTCGAGCCCTGCGTCAGGCTCTGTGCTGACAGCTAGCTCAGAGCCTGGAGCCTGCTTCTGGTTCTGTCTCTCCTTCTCTCTCTGCCCCTCCCCCTCTCATGCTCTGTCTCTCTCTGTATCAAAAATAAATAAAACATTTTAAAAAATTTAAAAAAATTTAAAAACTTACTAAACTCCTGGTGCATGCCAGGAATCCACAGATAAAGATATTACTGCCCTGCCCTGGGGAGGCTCCTGGTCTCATGGAGGAGACAGATGAGTCAACAAAGAAGGCCTTAGTCTTTTTCTTTTTTATGTATCTTGAGATAATACTGCATTCCCTATTATACCATTGGTTACAAATATATATATCATTTTTATGAACTAAAATATACTTCAGGACAGCATCTTGATGTTGGTTTAAAATATAGTATTTAGGGGTGCCTGGGTGGCTCAGTTGGTGGAGCGCCTGTCTTTGGTTCAGGTCATGATCTCACGGTTTGTGGGTTCGAGCCCCGTGTCAGGCTCTGTTCTGACAGCTAGCTCAGAGCCTGGAGCCTATCTTCGGATTCTGTGTCTCCCTCTCTCTCTGATCCTCCCCTGCTCATGCTGTCTCTCTCTCTCTCTCTCTCTCTCTCTCTCTCTCTCTCTCTCTCTCTCAAAAATAAATAAAACATTTAAAAAAATTTTAAATAAAATACAGTATTTAAAGACTGTTGTCAGAATAATTCTCTGTGCAAATTTAGTTAAATTGACTGTGTTTGTAGTTAGGTATCTCTTAAATAAGCTTGCATAAAGAAAATAAAAGACTGGGTTATTTCCTAAAGAGTGTTGCACATGTATTTAGAGTGCAATTTAGAGGTAATCTTTACCCCTTATTTTCTTTCCCAGGATTATTATATTATGCAGGACACGGTTACGAAAACTTTGGGAACAGCTTTATGGTCCCTGTTGATGCTCCAAATCCATATAGGTCTGAAAACTGTCTGTGTGTACAAAACATACTGAAATTGATGCAAGAAAAAGAAACTGGACTCAACGTGTTTTTGCTGGACATGTGTAGGAAACGGTAAGCGGCCTTGTCTTTGTTAAATGAAGCTCATTGGAATGAGGTGAGTATCAGCCTTGACAGTTAAATCTAGGCAAACCTGGGAATGCTAAGAACCACTTAACCTTGTAAATTTTTTGTTTGTTTATTTTTGAGAGAGAGAGACAGAGCATGAGCAGAGGAGGGGCAGAGAGAGAGAGGGAGACACAGAATCAAAGCAGGCTCCTGGCTCTAAGCTGTCAGCACAGAGCCCGCTGCGGGGCTCAGACTCACCAACCGCGAGATCACGACCTGGACTGAAGTCAGGTGCTTAACCGACTGAGCCACCCCAGTGTCCCAAACTTGTGAATTTGTAATTGCAGATTGAAACTGACCAAGTAGGACACTAGAGGAAAATATATTTTCTCCATGCATATTTAATGATTTTAACTTTTTTCTTATTTGCTAGATAACAAAAGTGAGGAACTAATAGGCGTGGGTATTGTTTCTTAATTTTTCTTAATGATTTTTTTTAAAAAACTCTTTTTTAAATGTTTGTTTATTTTTTGAGAGAGAGAAAGACTAGTGGGAGTGAGGCAGGGGCTCAGCACAGAGCCAGACGTGGGGCTCGAACCCCTAAACCGCGAGATCCTGAACTGCACTGAAGTCAGACGTTTCACTGCCTAAGCCACCCAGGCACCCCGAGGGCATGGATATTTCGTCACACTCCACAAGGTGCAGCTCTTGGCATGCCTGTAGGTGTCTCCAGTAGTCGGTCAGTTACTCCTCCAGGAACTGACAGAAAGAGCACCTGTGGACACGTGGGCCTTCTGTCTGTTCTGGTCTCGCAGATACAGAAAGTGTAGCCGAACCACACATTTGAAGGTTTGGTTGCCCGTTGTTGGCCACTGGTTTACTCAGGAATGGAGTCAGTGCTTATTCCCCTCGGAAACAGAGGGGTGCTCGCTCTGCGCTTCCCAACCGAACGCCGATGCCAGAGTTGAGAGGCTGCTCCTGTTTAAAGCGGACCAGAGAAACGGCGTGGCCGTCTGCCCTCTCTCCAGCGTAGATCCCCAGGTTTTTTGGGGTAAATATGTGGCTGATTTGATAAAGGAATTACGACTCTATCATTTTAAATCACATATAATACAATATGGTGTATTTTCCCTTATATCATGAATGCATCTGTCCCCACCCCCTTCCCTACAGAAATGACTACGATGACACCATCCCGATCTTGGACGCACTAAAAGTCACGGCCAACATCGTGTTTGGCTATGCCACGTAAGGAAATTTTATACTTCTGTTCAAGATGCCTTCATTCTTCATGACTTCTTTTTCATTGTAGATTAGAAGCCTTGAAAGATCCAGAGAAACGTAGGCATCCATTTTCCTCTTTGATATTCTCGATAGGAACTTTTAAATAATTGACTTTAGCACCTCCTGTCTTGACATCTTCTTGTTACTAAGCACCAGGGCACCTAGTTCCTGCCCAAAGACTAGCTCTTTAATCAGGATGCCCTGCGGGAGGCATAGGAGCACGCGGCCCGTCGGTATTTCGCAGGCCCCGCATGGCAAGTGTTTGCTTTTTTCTTAATTTGTCTTTTTGCTGTTTTTTGAAGGTGTCAAGGAGCAGAAGCTTTTGAAATCCAGCATTCTGGGCTGGCAAATGGAATTTTCATGAAATTTTTAAAAGATAGATTATTAGAAGACAAAAAAATTACTGTGTTACTGGACGAAGTTGCAGAAGGTAAAATAAATACAGAGAAAGCTACTCAGGGTTCTCTGTTCATTATTCTCTTCCTACTGTTACTGTGCAGGTTTGGAATTAGTATTTATTTGATTAAAAAAAAAAAACTTTTAGGTAACGTTCAGCACCACTCCGTTTGATTCCTTCCCCTTCCTTCCTTCCCTGGTGACTTAGCCCTACGCCCCCGGCGCAGCATGACTTGAGCCGCCAGGCTGCTCCTGGGCGAGATGAGTGAAGCTTAGTCCTCCGCGTTCTGTACGCTGTTTCTGCGCCTCGTGCCCGCTGCCACCCCGTTGGTGCTTGCAGACCCCGTGTCCAGAGAGCATCCTCTCTGAGGATCAGACACACACACACCTGCACAGGGATTCGGAGGCCCCGGCGGGAAAGGCTGGGTTCATTTTTTCCTTGATGCACTTACTGCTTTTTAAGTTCTGCTTTCGGGGCACCTGGGTGGCTCAGTCTGTTAGGCATCTGACTTCGGCTCAGGTCATGATCTCGCAGTTCAGGAGTTCAAGCCCCATTTCAGGTCCTCTGCTATCAACATGGAGCCTGCTTTGATTCCTCTGTGTCCCTCTCTCTGCCTTTCCTTCACTTACGATCGCTCTCTCTCTCTCTCTTTCTCTCTCTCTCTCTCTCAAAATCAAGTAAACATTAAAGAGAAGATTCTTCCTTCAAGACATCCTAGAGGCCTAACATCATACCTCCCATTTCCTTCTGTTTCCTTCCTTCTTGGTATAATGCTCTGCTCCGCTTGGGTGCCGAGTAAGCACACATCACACTGTACCACTAGATGCCAGGAAAGGCCATTTTAAAAGCCATACCAGGGCTTAGTCAATTAAACATCCGACTTTGGCTCAGGTCATGATCTCACGGTTCATGAGGTTGAGCCCCACCTTGGGCTCTGTACTGACAGCTTGGAGCCTGGACCTGCTATGGATTCTTCTGTGTCTCTCTCTCTCTCTCTGCCCTTCCCCACTCGTGCTCTGTATCTCTCTCTCTCTCTCTCTCATTTACTCATTACTTTGATCTGTGCCTTGCACATAGTAGGTGTGTTCAGTAAATAGTTGTTGAGTGAATAAGTGATAGATACCAAGAATATAACCTGATTTGCAGGGGAGTTCTTGGCCTAAATATTGAAAACATAATGAGAAGATTGTGGTCTGAACACTTCTCTCTCATCTTTTAGACATGGGCAAGTGTCACCTCACCAAAGGCAAGCAGGCGCTAGAGATTCGGAGCAGCTTGTCGGAAAAGAGAGCACTTACCGACCCAATACAGGGGACGGCGTGCTCTGCCGAGTCTCTGGTGCGGAATCTCCAGTGGGCCAAGGCGCACGGTACGGTGACATCTTCTGAGGTTTGCTGTAATGTGCTTGCATTAGATCACGAAGGAGGTTTTGTCCTCCTGGGTACATAGCTCTCAGTTCCGTAGTGAAAACGTTTTAGCCTGGTGGGCAAACCCGAGACTAAGCAATTCACCTAGTCTGTAGTCCCTCAGATTTTGTTATATTCTGAGTTGAAACATCAGGCAGGCCTGGGTTCTGATCCTGTCTCTACCGCTTGGTAAACATGTTATCTATAAATGGGGACAAGAAATCACACTTGATACGGTTGTTGATACTGAATGCGATCACGCGTTGAAAGAGACAGGCACGGTGGTGAGCAGGTAAATGCTGGGCCCGTAGATGTTACTGAGCACTGTCTCTTTGCCTCCTGGTTCAGCGAGTTGGCGGGCAAGAGAAACAATGAGGCAGAAATCATATCTATAACAATGACTTTTGGTAAATCTATAGGATTTAGTGAAAAAGTAAGTTTAAATCATTGACAAATGAAGATTTTGGATTTGCTGCAAGTCCCAGATACTCATGCTGTGAGTCCCTTATTATAGATCATTGAACATTGCGTTTGTTGAACTTCTGCGTAATACCATTCATTTCATAATAGTCTGTTCTCTAAGATACGTTTTTGGTAAGTTAATATGTTTTAAAGCACATTAAAATATAGAACGCCATAAATATATTGTCTTGGCTTTCTAGATAATTGGATAAGTAATTGAAATTGATTCTTTTCCTTTTTTTGGTAATTTTTTTTTTTTGAGAGAGAGAGAACACAAGCATGGGAGGGGCAGGAGAGAGAGAGGAAGACATAACCCAAAGCAGGCTTCAACTCCGAGCTATCAGCACAAGCCCGACACGGGGCTCAAACTCATGAACCCTGAGATCATGAGCTGAGCCGAAGTTGGACACTTAACCAACTGAGCCACCCAGACACTCTGATTCTTTTCTTTAAAAAAGCTCTAAGGGCATCTGGATGACTCAGTCGGTTAAGTGTCTGACTTCAGCTCAGATCATGATCTCACATTCCATGAGTTCAAGCCCTGTATCCGGCTCCATGCTGTCAGCGTGGAGCCTGCTTGGGATCCTCGGTCCCCCTCCCCTCTCCACTCATGTTTGCTTGCTCTTTCCAAAAAAAAAAAAAATAATAATAATAATAAAAACCTCTAAAAAACAACAACAAAACTTCTAAACAACAACTGTGAAGATCAATAGTAAGAAAAGAAGAAAGAAAACCTTTTATAAAATGAAACTCAGGGAGCATCTCTGTACGTGGTGGATGAAATGCTGCCCAGTTGATAAATTGCCTAATTAGATCTTCAAATAAAAAAAAGAAAAAAAACTTTAGAAGTGTCTGGTCCAGTATTTTCCTCTGTTTGCTCGTTACTTATACCCCGCCTGGCACATAGTAGGTATTCAGTTAAATAGTTATTGAGTGAGCCTGTGATCCTGAGACCATACCCTGATTTGCAGGAAGTTCTTGGCCTAAATATATTAAAACATCATGAAAAGACTGTGGTCTTAAAATCATACTTATTTCTTATCTTGTACACATGGATAAATGTCATCTTGCCAAGGGCAGATGGGCTCTAGAGGTCCAGAGTAGTGTGTGTGAAACAAGAACACTTTTTTTGGTAACAGATTTGGCATTTTTTTATGTTAAAGAGCTCATGCAAAATGGCAAAAGGAAAAACCTGAAGACTCCCTTAATTACTCATCAAAGGATGCAAATGCAACAATGTCACACAGTTGAGAATATATTAATTAAGAAACAAATATAAAAATGGTAAACTTAAGTAGTAATTAGAGAAAACACAATTAAAACTATGATAGTATAGTGTTTCCTTTTTAATCTCCTCAACGAGGTGAACATTTTGGAAACTGATACTCATTTTGGAAATGGTTTGGTCAAATCTACTTATAATCTGTGAATGGAGAATGTCATGTGTGTGAGGAACCATCCAGCCGTATCTGAAGCATTAAGTACATGTATGTAAGAAAGATCAACTGTGATAGGAAAACAGTAAAACCCAGAAATAGTCTAGATATTCAGGAACAGTGGAATTGTTCAAAGTAACAAACTGTTCAGCAACATTTTGTTTATTGAAACTACCTTCATGAAGACGGAGGCAGCACTGAACATGTGTCTACCAGGTGTGCGGATAGTTTGAAAACCACTGCAAAAATTATATATGCAGAGCGACAAGAACTATCAGGAAACAGTACATGAAAGGTTTTTATTTGCTTGACCAGCAGAATATGGGTTTTTTTTCCTCTTTCCATAAGTGTGTGCATGTGCGTTTCTGTGTCTTTGAAAAGGTGTTAGTTACAGATCATTGCTGAGTGAGACCAAAAGCCCCGGTTTGCCCTTAAAGAAGATTTATCTGTTGCTCCTCATCAGAAAACTTAGCAGGCACTCCGCAAATGATTCTTTGTAAGTTGTTCTTTCTGTTCTTTTTCAGAACTCCCAGAAAGCATGTGTCTTAAATTTCAGTGCGGTGTCCAGATTCAGTTAGGGTTCGCCGCGGAGTTCTCCAACGTCATGATCATCTACACGAGCATCATCCACAAGCCGCCCGACGTGGTGATGTGCGATGCCTATGTCACGGACTTTCCTCTTGTAAGTCGCCCCTTTCTTCTTTGATTCAGAATATACCGATGTGGCCTCACTGACAACTAAGTATTTGCAAACTTAAAGATGATGGTAAATTGAAAGGAAATATGAATACATATATATTCCATTTATATCAGTACTTATTTGCATTTTAGTAACAGTAGTCATAATATTTAAAAACAAATCACCAAAATACGCTAAATGTCAGATTTCACCCAGGAAAGAAGCCTTTAATTGCCCTTACCCTAAGTAGAATATCAAATATGAAGGAATAAAATATGTCATTCTTAGGTCAAGAATAATTTCCTTTTAAAAACTATTGTTTTGGGGTACCTGCATGGCTCAGTCGGTTAAGTGTCTGACTTTGGCCCAGGTCATGATCTTATAGTTTATGGGTTCAAGCCCCGCATCAGGCTCTGTACTGACAGCTCAGAGCCTGGAGCCCTGCTTCAGATTCTGTCTCCCTCTCTCTCTGATCCTCCCCTGCTCATGCTCTGTCTCTCTTTCTCTCTCTCAAAAATAAACAAACATTAAAAAATTTTTTTACAAAGTTATTTTAAAAAATAAATAAAAATTATTGTTTTTAATTAAAGTCTTATTTGTCACGTTATAGTAGTGTCTTGGAAGACAGAAATTTGTTTTTCCATAAATTAAGGTATGATATGTATTTCATGTTAGCCTAAAGAAGCCAATAAATAGTATCTCTCTTTCCTACATGAGTTTAGTAAATTGAGAAGGAAGCAAGGTACAAGACAAATCCGCAACGTCACCTTTGGTGTTGGAAAAGGCTTCACGGAGGACATAGTTCAGCGTGAGGGCAGCCGGCCCAGCACCGAAGCCAGAATTAGATGGGTCCCTCCACCCGCCCTGCTGGCCTGGGGTGGCCTCCGGGCACTGTGCAGGGCAGAGCCGAGGCCTTCTCCCTGGAGTCCGGAACGGCTCTCCCGCCCTCGGCCAGGGGGTGTCTTTCTTTCTAAAATCCCCCCGCACCTGCGCAGAGTGATGGACGGAAGGGAGAGAATTCAGGGGTCACACGCTGACGGGGCTTGGACGTGAAAGGACACCTGAGGGGGTCAGGACGTGTTTCTGGGGGTGGTTTGGAAGCAACGCTCCTGCACAGCTAACTTTCGAAGCGCACGTGTGCAGCATTTAGAATTCCTGCCATCCTCCAGAGGGCTGTTCTCCCGGTTTCCTCAGTCCTGGCTGCAGGTTTGCCGCCTCGGGCCGGAGTCCGTAGGAGAGCAGTACCTGCTCAGATACTCTGTTGTCCCGGGCCATGTCGTGGTTCTCACTGATAACGTCTCTACTTTCCACAGGACTTAGATATTGATCCGAAGGCTGCAAACAAAGGGACGCCCGAGGAAACCGGCAGCTACTTGGTGTCAAAGGACCTCCCCAAGCAGTGCCTCTATACTCGGCTCAGCTCACTGCAGAAGTTAAAGGTTATCACTTTTCCTGTTTGTAACTGCTAGTCTTGTGAAAGTGAAAATTCATTTTGGCTGCGACAGCTGTGTTACTTCATAGATATGCTGCTTCGCTGAGGGTCAAATTGAAGCAGAGATACGTGGTGCACAGTCTTACCGTTGACCCTTTCCACGTTATTCTGTCCCCGGTAATGGCCTGAAGATGTTCGTGTGAGGGTGTGTGTGATGAAAAAGAGGGGCGCCTGGGGGGCTCAGTCGGTTAAGCGTCCAGCTCTTGATTTGGCTCAGGTCATGATCTCACAGTTTGTGAGATCCGTTCAAGCCCCCGGCCTGACAGCGTGGAACCTACTTGGGATTCTCTCTCTCTCTCTCTGCACGTGTGTGCTTTCTCTCTCTCAACGATTTAAAACAAAAATGTTAGAGATAGAGCATAGTCTACTTTTAAATATCTTTGCATCTTCAAATAATCATTTTCTAGTTAAGAAACTAGACACAAACTCGTCACCCTGTTTGTAGCTAATCTTCTTCAGGCTCCTTTGTCTGTGAAATAAGCCTGTTATCTGATGCAGTTATACGTCTCCACCTGTGACTGTGGATTATTATTTCATAATACTTTTTAAAGCAGCTAAATTTCTGGCCTGGCCGTAAAGCCAGGTTTTTTCATTAAAGGACCATTCTCCATCTCTGCCATTTGGGTCAGTGTCCCGAGCCCCATGGCTTGGAAGACGCCTTTCAGCTGTCTTCCAGAACGCAGCACAAGGCCTCTGTGACTCTGACTGTCGTCAGTAGCGAGCAGTAGACTTCTCCCAACTCCAAGTATTGAATGAAAAAAGGGAACATGATTATAGCCGGCCTTGCTTTAACGTAGGGAAGGTGTAGACGGGCTTGAGGATTGGAAGCTGGGCAGGGAGTGAGAGTGGATTTTGTTGTGTGGTCACGCGTGTGTTTGTAGGTGCCAGTGAGCCTCACGTGCTCTCACGGTCGGTAACAGTCAGTCCACTCCTTCTCGTCCTCAGGAGCACCTGGTCTTCACAGTGTGTGTGTCCTACCAGTACTCGGGGCTGGAGGACACGGTGGAGGAGAAGCAGGAAGTGAACGTCGGGAAACCCCTCATCGCCAAACTGGACATCCACCGGGGTCTGGGACGGAAGACCTGCTTCCAGACGTGTGTCATGTGTAACGGCCCCTACCAGGGCCCCGCCCCCGCCGCGGGCGCCGGCCGCTACCACTCGTCCCCGGACTGCTTCCACGCTGTCTACCGCTCGCACCTCGGCAGCTCGAGCAGCGTTCTGCCCTCGGACAGCTGCCGCTGCAGCCGGACTGCGGACGCGTTTATCTCAAGTCCCCACTCCCACCACGACTCGTGTCGCTTTGGGAGAAGTAACGTGCCAGTAGAGACAACGGACGAGGTCCCGTTCAGCTTCTCTGACGGGCTCCGGATTTCGGACAAGTGACCTCCTTGTCTCTGACAGTGACCGTAATTACCGCCTGCCTCCTAGGCCACGGTGCTGACAGAAGTGGGGTGTGATGAAAAAGCAAACACGTGTTTGTAGAGAGAGAAGGCTAGCGGTGGCTATTCGGTGGCAAACCCGAACCTTTGCGACGGTGGACTTCTGTTATTAACCACAGGCTTCCTCTCACTCTTCTTTTAAGATCTGGTGAATTGGTTGACTCGTTCTATAAGAACGAAATTTGGATGTGCTTATAATAGAAATATTTTCATTTCGAGCACTCCGAAGTAACAACAGCAGAAAGATGTTACTGTAGAAGAAGTCCTTGTATTTTTAGAATGAGGAAAAACAGCCGCGGTGGTCACCAGGCTTACCCTTGCTTTATTTATCAGCGGGAGAAACAGTGCATCTGGTTTAAGCCAGAGCTGTCCCCACAACTGAGATCTCCAGATCTCATCCCACTATGCACTGCCGTCCCGACCGCTTCTGAGACCGCTGTTATTTTGTAGATAGATTTACAGACGATATGTAAATATGCGTGTCTGTATATAATCTAGTCGTGTACAAACTTTACTTTGTGGTTACAGGGCTTTACTACAAATGTCTGCTAACAGGTTTGTATCTAACTGTGACGCGGAGCAAGCTGACACTTCTTGTTCCTCAGGTCACGGAAGCACTGAGAGGTGATGAAATGTTAGAGCAAGACAGCAGGGCACTTCTGCCGCTGGGTACCCTCGGCAGCTGCTTAGCTGAGTCTCACAGACACTGGATGTGTTTCCTCGAGAACATTGATTTTCTTCGTAAATTGTACTGGCCGTGAGAGAGCATCTGAACCACCATTGGTGCTACCTAAAGCAAGCTAAAAAGGCAACTGCCAATAACAAATATACTGAATTAGTAACTTTAAGACGTTCTGCAAAGAAAATACCAAGCCCAGATGGCATCACTGTGGTTTTCTCCCAAACATTTCAAGAATTAGAAGCAATCCATTGCAAACTCTCCCCAAAAATGGAATAGAGAACACTTCCCAAGTCATCTTACGAGGCCTGTATTACCCTGATATCAAACCAGTGAAGAGATCACAAGAAAACTTCAGATCAGTATCTGTTATGAATATAGACTCAAAAGTCATCAACCAAATACTAGTAAACTGAATCTAGCAACATGGAAAAAGGGATTTTGCACCATGACTCAGTAAGATTTATCCCAGGAATACAAGGTTGGTTTAGCATCCAGAAATCAATGTCATATACAAATGCTTCTCATTAGTCACAGTATTCACCTTATTCACATTCTATAATGTCACTGTGAATACTGAATTAGTGACTACAGAGCCATTGCTCCTCAGGGGTGTGTGTGTGTATGTGTGTGTATGTATGTGTACGTGTACATATCTCAAATAGATATAGTCTTGAATCCTGGAAATAATTTATCCTGGTATATATTGTTTTATTTTCAAAAGAGAAAATGAAGTTTAGAAATACTAAGTGACTACCCTGGAGCCAGCCCACTAGTACTTGCCAAAGTTGGGGTTCGTGCCCATTCAGCTAGCCCCAGAGCCACTGGTTGCACAGCCCTGCCCTCCCTCCGGCCCCTCATCTTCAGGTCACGTCTGTGGGGGAGCTGGAACAGGAAGGCAAAGCACTGCCTTGTTCAGCTCCGCCGAGAACACGTGCATCAGGAAACTATAAATTTTCATGTGTCTGCATACGCCTGGGAATGATCATAAAAGTGCTAACAGTTTTGATTTGGGGATTACAAACGAATTTTAGAAATAAATTGGTAAATTCATAAATACAGAATCGTAAGTAATGAGGATCAACGCTACCATGTTCACAAAGGACTAAGTGACCACAGTGACTTGTCTTAGTGGTTGCAGGGAGAACATTTGGTAGAATTCAGCACCCTTTCCTGATACAAATAGTCCACAAACTAGGAATAAAAGGGAAATTTCTCAGCATGATAAAGAACATCTACAAACACCCCACACCTAACATCATTAATGGCAACAGACTAAATGCTGAATGTTCACTCCCCAAAGTCACGAATAAGACCAGGATGGTCATGCTCATCCCTTCTGTTCAACATTGTACTTGAGTTTATAGCCAAGGCAGTTAGTCAAGAAAAAGAAATCAAAGTCAGCCATATTGGAAAAGAAGTAAAACTATATAGTCCCAGATGTCATAAATGTGTTTTGTATAAAATTCTAAGAAATTCATTTAAAAACTAAATGGTTCACCAGACTTCAGGATAGGCACAAGATCAACATGCCCAGATCAAGTTTATTTCTGTATCAGCAGTGAATGTTTTGAAATTGAGGTTTTCTTAAATTGTATTTACAATAGCATCAAGATGAATAAAAGCTACACAACATTGTTGAAGGAAATTAAAGAAGGCCTAAATAAATGGAAATACATTTTTGTTCATGGATTGGAGGACTTTACATTGTTAAGGAAAAAATGCTCCCCAAATTGCTCCACAGAGTCCGTGCAATTCCCATGAAAACCCCTGCTGGCTCATTTGCAGAAATTGACAAGCTGATAAAATTCATACAGAAAATTACAGAAGCAAAAACAATCTTGAAAAAGAATAAAGTTGGAAGACTCACACTTAACCAATTTGAAAACCTACTTCAAAGCTACAGTAACCAAGACAGTGTGGTACTGGCCTAAGGATAAACATGGTTATGGGAACATAAAGTATAACAGGATCCAGAAATGAGCCAGTAACGTTTATGAACAATTGCTTTTTGGCAAGTGTGCCGGTAACATTCAGTAAAGAAAAGGCATCTTTTCAGCAAAAAGTGCTAGGGACAACTGTACCACAAAGTGCTGGAGGCCCCCCATCTCATATACCTAAATGGGTCATATACCTAAACATGAATGGATCGTATACCTAAACCGTAAAATTGACAAAACACACAAGTCAATCTTCGGTCTTTTACATCCAGCACCAAATGCACAAGCAATAAGGGAAAAAGATCAGGACGTCCTCAAAACGAAGTTTTAGGTTTTAAATGACACCATCAAGTAAAAAGGCAACCCAATTTTTGAAAATTGCATCTGATAAGGTACTTGTACCTAGAATATATCAAGAACTTCTGTAAGAATAAGCCACTGATGATACGTACCTGGCAGGAGAAATACCATGATCACGAAGGTGGTTTTCCCAGGGCGAGGCTCATCCATTGCACTCCAGATGTGCTGACCCCTGCGATTTCCCCAAATGTGGGAAATTCGACTGCATAATTTGTGGTAGTGGGCGACTGCGTTCGTGCTTTCCCCTGAAAAAAAAAAAAAAGAATAAGCCATTGATGTACTAGTGCTTCATGAGGGTCACTGTGGAGCAGGAGCCACAAGTCGCCCGGCGGGCTCTCTGTGATGACGGAAGCGGTCCGTGTGCCCTCCTGACGAGGGAGCTTCCGCCCCGTGTGCTCCGTGAGCAACCAAGATACAGCGAGAGGCTTCCGTCTTCAACTGTGCAGGTGTTCTGTATATGTGAATGTTTTCAAGCATGTATTTATACTTTTAAAACATTTTTTAAAATAACAAAGAGTTGTGTAGTAGTTTCTCTTTTCTGTCAGCCATACTTTTATTTTACTTGACCTCTTACACCAGTTATTCTAGAACATTAGCACAGGATTTCATACATCAGTAGCATCTAGGAGGCATAACCCACTGATACTGTTGCAGTGTGAGCAAGAGATTAGGTTGGCAAAGAAAGGCTCACCTGAATCCAAAGCTAATATTTGATTCTTGGGGAGGGGATATTTTCTGGAGAGTAACTTAAAAAATTCTAAAGGCAGCAATTATAAGTTACATGTTTTCTTTATTTAATTTTTTGTAATGTTTATTTTTAGAGCGAGAGAGAGCGCAGCGTCCAAGAGCAAGCAGGGGAGGGGGGAGACGCTGAATCCAAAACAGGTTCCAGACTCTAAGCTGTCAGCACAGAGCCCGATGTGTGACTCGAACCCACAAACTGCAAGATCGTGCCCTGAGCTGAAGTCGGCCACTTAGGTGCCCCTAGGTTCGTATGTTTTCTAGTAAAAAAAAAACTCAACACATGAATCATTGACTACAAAACATTAAATATTCTTCATCTAAAGATGAACAGGCCAAATAGGCCCGGCCTTGAGAAAGTCCAGAAGGGACACACTGACACAGAAAAGGGAGCAGACCTCTCCTTTTCCCCAGGGTCTGGCACTTTGCAGACCTCTTACCTGCACACACAGTAACAATGATCTGGGCTGTCAGTTGTCACGATTGTCTACGACTCGTCGGACTCTGCGAGATTCCATCCTGTAGCCTCAGCTCAGATCATCAATAGATTGACACATAGATCGGCACAAGTTTAATACCAAAAGGAGATCTGGTTTTTTAAAAATATTTTTATGTCGTTTTTAGAGTGAGAGAGAGCACAAGCAGGGGAGAGGGGCAGAGGGAGAGAATCTTAAGCAGGCTCCACACCAAGCGCAGAGCCCAATGCAGGGCTCACGACCTGCGCCAAAATCAAGAGCCGAACGCTCAACTGACTGAGCCACCCAGGCGCTCCAGCTTCTGATTTTTTTTAAACAAAATGTCTAATAAATTTTAACTTGTTTCCTGTTACTTGAACACTTCCCTACTAGTAGAATATTTATATATTTTACTGCTTTTGACTGTTAACTGATGCCAGACATGCAAACCTTACACATTACTCTTAGGCAGTTTCAGCCTGTTTCTCTTGTTTTGACATTGTGAGTTTCATCCAGACCTGACCAAAATATTTTTTTAGTATTTACCCTTGAATTCCATGATCTCTTTCTTATACTGATAAAATATTAATTAGCAAAGAAAAATACACTCAGAACATGAGAATTTAATTTTTTTTGCAATTTGACAGCATTAAAAATATTTTGGCATCACTGCCCCAAAATCACTTTATGAAGGAGAAGGAGTGCGCCCCTCTCACCCCGCAGCAGTCTGGCTTGGCGTGGCCCGCGGCTTGTCTGTGAGGTGGGGACGAGCATGTAGCGTCCGCGGGCCTCTAACACTTTGCAGGGCTGGCAGGGGGAGAAAGGGCCATCAGTCTTCGACTCCGACTCCTTCAGAGCCGTACCAACCAGTGCCCTCACGGGTCAGCCTCTTATTTGTTTTCAAGGTGCTTCCTATGGACTCTAATATCGGCAATATAATATCTATCGCCTTCTAAACTAAGTTGCCGGCTTCCACCCAGGGTATCTGTTTCCGAGCCCGAGCTGCCAGCTCCCCCATCCCCCCACCCCTGCGGGGTACACCTGCGTGCCGCACGTGGCACACATGTGCTCCCTGACACCCGCAAGGCCGATGGGTGGCCTCGTCGGAAGTGTCTTCACCATGCAGGCACCGACCCACCTGAGGTCCAGGACCTAACCTGTCAAGCTCGCCACCAAGATAAGCTGGGTCCGATGTGTGCCTTCTCCCCCATTTTCTGTAACTTGCTGGCGACAGTTCTTGCTGCAAGAGTCACAGTGTCTACGCTGCGAGCTTACATCCCCCTCTTTCCTCTGTACTGTCCTACGAGACGTTGGGTTTCTTGAGCTACTCAAATTCTTCTAAGTGCGAGAATCTCCTTGGTAGAAAAAAGATCCCCTCCCCACCCCCCCGAGAGCGGAGGCAACGTGGGATTGAGAGGGCGGCATCCCTGGATCAGAACCCAGGCCGCCTGGGTAAAGCCCTGAGCACGGGCGGGATACAGTAAATACTCAGTAACCAACATTTTCACCCAAATAAAGGTGGGCCACCCACTGGGTTATTTAGAGAGAAAAGAAATGTTAGTGGGTTGAATGGTGGCCCCCCAAAAAGATAGCTCCACCTCCTAACCCCCAGTTAAGGAGCTGGACACGAGATCATCCTGGATTAGGGTGGGACCCAGATCCACTGTGGGGATCCCCAGGGGAGACGGCGTGAGGCTGGAGGCGGGGATGGGGTGTGGCAACCACAAACCAGGGATCCATGCAGCTCTCAGGTGGCCCCAGCCCCTACCTGCCTTCGGAGGGACCCCGATGCGAGAGGAGGCCCAGCAGTTCCTGAGCTCCATCCACTTGGTCGTCAAGATTCTTCCCCAGAGTCACTCTTTGGCTGCAGTCTCTTGCGCCCCCTCCTGGCCCGCGGAGAGAAGTGCGGCTCCTCCAGCATCCCCCACCCCCACCCCTCGCGCCCCCAGCTGAGATCTTAGATGAAATGAGAGAACCAGGGAACCTCAAAACTGAAGACAGAAAGATGTGTGTAAGATAAAATATGTTTAATGTTTAATTTTTGAGAGAGAGAGAGAAACAGAGCGCGAGCGGGGGAGGGGCAGGGAGAGAGGGAGACACAGAACCTGAAGCAGGCTCCAGGCTCTGTCAGCACAGAGCTGGCGGCAGGGCTCCAACTCACAAACGGTGAGACCTGAGCTGAAGTCCCACACTGAACCAATTGAGCCACACAGGTGTCCCCTGTAAGAAAACATTTTTAAATAGCGCATCCTTGGGGCCCCGTCTTGGAAAAGAGCGTGGAACCGTCAGCACTTGTCCCAAAGTCTCACGCTCTGCCTGGTGCCCTGCCATCTTTCTTGGTAAATTCAGCTCCATGCCCGTGGCCCTCCCAGCCTTCCTCATCAACAGAGACCGCTTCCTGCAACCCAACCCACACCCCCCCGGAGCTGTCCTGGGCCTTGTCACCCCAGAAATTCATCCAAACCTCCTTCTGTCTGATCCAAACGCCTCTGTGCTCAGCTTAGCTCCTGGGGCGTCCCTTCAATGGTAACTATTCAGCCTAATCCAGATGCACACCCCGGGGGTGTCTCTAACTTCATTCCCTGCCTCTCTTGACTTAACTTCTTCCTTCCTTTTTCTTTATTTTCCTTCCTTCCTTCCTTCCTTCCTTCCTTCCTTCCTTCCTTCCTTCCTTCCTTCCTTCCTTCCTTCCTTCCTTCCTTGTCTTACTATGACTCTAGCAAACAAACACCAACAACCCCCTCTGTCTGCTCGCCCTCCATTTTTTTCACTGACAAAACTTCCACACACATGAGCTTTCTATGAAGACCCTCGTTCCCCTCTCACCCTCTCCCTGTCGGCCGGGAGCTTGTCCCCGGCCATCACCGAGACAATGGGAGCCACCACAGCCACCACTAGCATACTTCCGTCTACACCCACACTTGTCTTTCCACCTGTTATGACAGAGGGTATGATCCCCTCCCCTGTAATCCCCCCATATAGACTCGGGGTCCCGCCATCTTGTTTTCCCCCCTAGATGTCATGTCTTAAGGTATTTCTTCCTTCCTACATCTTTCTTTTAAAAAAATTATTCTCAAAGACAAAACTAAATACGTAAATAAACAGATTCTTTTCGTTGCTCTACAAACTCACCATCAGAGCCAGCTTCGTAGGCCTGGACTTCCTGCCACGCAGGTCCACGAGCGTGGTTTAGTCATTCAGTGTCTGCTGCCGCCATCTTGAGATCCTTAATAACTTTGTTTTTAATGTATATTTATTTTTGAGAGAGAGACAGAGCACAAGTGGGGGAGGGGCAGAGAGAAAGGGAGACACAGAATCCGAAGCAGGCTGCAGGCTCTGAGCTGTCAGCAAAGAGCTTGATGCGGGGCTCAAACCCATGAACTGTGAGATCATGACCTGAGCCGAAGTCAGACGCTCAACCGACTGAGCCCCCCAGCCGCCCCCTTTAATAACTTTTAAAGGAGATGCCAATCCTGTCTGCGGTACTATCTCCAGTTTTCCTCCACGCCCCCTCCCTGTACGGAAAGAGTAGCCTGTAGGAACTTTCTCTCCTTCACTTTCCTTAACTCCTCAATGTTCACATTCCAACACTTTTCTCCTGAAACTGCCCTGGTCGACGTTACCAGTAGCCTCTACTTGGTCAAATTCACCGACAGCTTTTCTGTTGTCATCCCTGAAGACCATCTCCAATAGGTTCTCCTCTTTATCCTCCATTCTGCTAGTCAATTCATTATTTTCCTGCTGCTTTCCTCAATTTTAAGTGCAGAATTGTTCATGTATTTCTTTTGCCTTATTTCTGATGAATGAATGAGCAAGAGAATTAAAGATCTTGATAAGAAAACTCAAGTGATCAGTAATATGTAAACTCAGCAGGGAAATGTTTAAAAGCTGAGAAGATCTGGGGCGCCTGAGTAGCTCAGACGATTAAGCATCTGACTTTGGTTCAGGTCATGATCTCACGGTTCGTGAGTTCGAGCCCTGCATGGGGCTCTCTGCTGTCGGCACAGAGCCTCCTTTGGATCCTCTGTCCCACCCCCCCACCCCCACCCCCGCTGCTCCCCTGCTTGCACTCTCTCTCTCTCTCTGTCTCAAAATAAATAAATAAACTTTAAAAAGCTGGGAAGATCTGATGGGTTGAGAGAAGAGAAGCCACATACCTGGATCACCTGGGAAGGAAGCCAGCAAGCTTAAAGGCAGCGCTCGTTAAGAGAGCTGGAAGGCAGGTGGATGTTTCCGGAAGGTGAACGCTGACATGTAAGATTTCAGAGGCTCTTCTGAGTGCGGACTAGTTGCGGGGGTGGCCAGGAGTGTGGGTGGCGTAGGTAAGCTGGAAGTGAAAGTCAGGAGTCAGGAGACCAGAGACTGCTGGGTAAGTGCCTACATGAATGTTCAAACAATCAGATAGTAGAGGTTGGAGTCAAAGGAACGACTTTGCAAGATTTTCAACAAATAACGACCAGCAATTATAAGGTACCTACTACGTGCTGTGTACTCTTCCAAGTGTTTTATGTATGTTCTCTCCTTTATATGTTAGCAACAACCCTACGCAGCGGGCCATTCCTATCACCCCCATTTTATATGTATTATCCCCAGTGCATCATTGAGACAAGGAAGGCAGCCACCAGATCAAACCACTAGCCAATGGAGCTGATCCTGGAACCCAAGCTGCCGTCTGAAGGACAAGCAGACGCCGGACACAAGAGGGGGTGATGTTGGCGTCGAGCATGGAAAGGAAAGGAACCAGGACCAGAGGGTGAAGGGCTTTGTGTTTCGTGCTGTTCTGTAATCGTCCTCTAGACAGCTGGCGGACTTTGCTGGCGCTCAGATGGGCCCCACAGGGTCCCCCATTAATTCAGACTGGCTGCAGGGTCGGGCGGGAGCGGCCTGAAGGCAGGAGACGGACTCTAGCGAGATGGGGTCAGACAGCACCGTGAACTCTGTTTTGGAAGGAGAAAAGACAATGGTGGAGAGGCCAGCAGGTGACGGGGCACATCCTGAAGCATCAAGCAGGGCAAGGCCACACCCCTGGGGGAGCTAGGAGCCAGAGCCCACCCCAAGGGGACAGCTGACACCCCCCGAGCCCGAAGTGGGGGGGAAGATGTGGAAATACCCTGCAGTGAATGACGCCAGTCTGCACCTGCACGGGGGTGTTGGGCCAGAGAGGGATGCTGGGGCCCCGAGCCCAGGCGGAGAGGACCAGCGAAGAGCCTGCATGAGGAACCCTTTCAGGGGGTCCCTTTTGGGGAGCTCTGCAGAGTCTCAGGCTGGTTGAGGCCTGGGAAGGCCGTGAGCCATGCCCAGCAGGGGGCAGCACCGACTTGAGTTCATCCTGCTTCCAACACCAATTTGGCCCTTCGCCGCGAGCTGGCCAGCGGTGGGAAGAGGCAGGAGGAAGCAGTTTTGCATTTTTCTAACCCTGAGCTTGCACACGCACTCAGGGCCTCCCGGACCCAGTTGGTGGCTTAGTTTAATGACAGGAAGCAGGGGGGCCAGAGGCCAGAGAGTCCAGGGAATGCAGGGGGAGAGGCTGCCAGCCCAGGGATATTTGGCAACCAGGCTCAGCCAAGCCCTTGCAAGTGTCGGGTCCTTCTCTGGCCCCGCCTGGCGCTTCCAAGACCCTGGTGCCAAAATGGGCAAAGATGCTCAGAGGCTCCTTCCTGGGCGTGGGCTTGGCCACCTGCCTCTGGACCCCGTCCTGCTTGGAGGAACAGTCAACAAATGCCCGTGAGCAGCCCCTCTCCAGGGGGTCAGGGCTCAGAGCCGCAGTCCCAGCTGGGCTCCGAACTCGCCATCCCCACCAGCGCCCATGCCCACGCAGCAAGGAAAACGCAGAGATGCCCACAGAAGGTGCTTTGGAAGACGTGACTCTGGACTTGAATAAAACTCCTAGGATTGGAGGTCAAATCATGAATGAAGGTCCTCACATACCTCCCACTCCATTGTTTGGGGATGTGTGTGTGTGTGTGTGTGTGTGTGTGTGTGTGTGTGTGTGTGATTGTACTTTTTTTAATTGTGATAAAATTTACTGAACATAAAATTTACTATCCTAATCATTCTAAATGCATACAGTTCAGGAGTACTAATGCACTCGCATTGTCCCCACTCTCCATTTTTATTGGGACTTTTTGTATACGGAGCCTGAGGCCCAGAGAGCCATCTCAAAGAAGAGGCAGATCTGGAGAAAGATTTTGCTGAGAAAAGTATGGAAGGAATCCAAGGCAGGTACGAGAGGCCTCACAGGCTCTTGCGCCTGCCTGTATGCACTTTCTGGGACCTGATGGCCCTGAGGCTTGGGGTGTCACATCCGGCACATCTCAGTCTTCACCCCCCACTCCCACCCCGTGCCATCCTGGAGGGATCCCTGCCCACGTCCAGAAACAGAACCAAGGCCGTTCAAAGTCCTCTTAAATAGCAGTTTGAAAATAATCCAGGGGCACCTGGGTGGCTCAGTTGATTAAGTGTCCAGCTTCGACTCAGGTCATGATCTCACGGTTCGTGGGTTCGAGCCCCATGTTGGGCTCTGTGCTGACTGCTAGCTCAGAGCTTGGAGCCTGTCTTCAGATTTTGGGTCTCCCTCTCTCTCTAACCCTCCCCTTGCTCATGATCTCTCTCTCTCTCAAAAATAAATAAAACATTAAAAAATTTAAAAAAAAGAAAAGAATCCGTACAGTATGTAAATGAGAAGCCATTATGACAAGAACAATTGTAGGCAGTAAAATGCCTTAGACACTTGGCCTTCGATGAGTGACAAAGCTGAACACGACAGAACTCGAACCTCTAATACTAACGGCTGATATTTAGACAGCGGCCATGGGGAACCTGACACCAGGCTAACTTTCTCACTCAGGCCTTTGCCAGGGAGGTGCCATTATCACCCCCATTTTACAGACAAGAAAACTGAGGCCCGAGGGCTGCCTTGCTCAAGGTCACAGAGGAAGTAGATAGTGGATCCCTGGCTCCAGCGGCTCGGCCTAAGGACCCCAGGGGCAGTGGGGCTGGAAGATGGGGGGGGGGG
>NC_043713.1:16245429-16267875 GCF_006229205.1 Suricata suricatta | reverse complement strand
CCCCCCCTCTTCTTCCTTCTTGACTTTTCTGCCCACTCTTTACGAACTTGGAGCTGAGAGCACCTGGCCGGGAGACAGCCTAGGGAGGTGGCCTTATCCCTTGATCCAAAAAGGACAGAGGGAGGGGTGCCTGGCTGGCTCAGTGGGTTAAACATCCGACTTCGACTCAGGTCATGATCTCACAGGTCATGGGTTCGAGCCCTGCATTGGAAGCCTGCTTCGGATTCTGTGTCTCCCTCTCTCTCTCTCTCTCTGCCCCTCCTCTGCTTGCACTCCCTCTCTCAAAAATAAATAAACATTAAAAAAAAAACTTCAAAAAGAGCAGGGAGAAAGAGCAGAACAGGAAATAAGGAATGATGGTCTATTTTCCTGTGCTTGGTTTTTAAATGCATTTTGCCTCCTTCAAGCTAATGATGGGCGGAAGAGAACGGTCGGCAAACAGTGGTATTTCAGGGGCACCGAGCAGCTGAGCACACCGCGATGTTAATTAACCTCTCTTTTCTCGGGCTCCAGTAGCTGACCTCCTCCCCCAAACCCGCTCCCACGCGTTGTCACGGGGGCGGGGCCCTGGGGAGGGACCCGGCAGCCACTCGAGGTGTGACAGCCCTCTTTGCTCCTCATCCGTCCGGCTACAGAGCAAACGCTGCAGCCCTCTGAGGCCCAGGGTGGACTGATTCGTGGCTGACGCACACGCTCCCCTTCTCCCCTTTGTTACATCTATCTGTTTGCTGTGTTTTTATACGGGAGGCCTGATTTCATGTGTGCACAGGTGGATTATATTTGAATGTTCTCTGAGATGAAAGCATTTCAACAGACATGGGGCAGGAAAGAGACAAAAAACCGACCCAAGTCAACAAAAGGTACCGAGAGTGTGAAGACAGCCATGGCTGCTCTTGGGGCGGCCGGGCTGCACCCAGTTTTCCAGGGCTGGGTTTTCAGCCTGTTGTGTGGGCTCAGCTTGCCGCAGGCGGCAGGCGCCAACTCTCCCCGGTGCCTCTCCAGCCACCCTGAAAACCAAGTATGTGTTGGGGCATCTGGCTGGCTCAGAGCACCTGACTCTCCACCTCGGGTTGTGAGTTCGAGCCCCACGTTGGGTGTAGAGATTACTGAAAAAGTTTTTTAGGGGCACCTGGGTGGCTCAGTCTGTTGAGCATCTGACTTCAGCTCAGATCATGATCTCATGGTTCATAGGTTCGAGCCCTGTGTCAGGCTCTGTGCTAACAGCTAGCTCAAAGCCTAGAGCTCATCTTCAGATGCTGTGTCTCCCTCTCTCTCTGCCCCTCCCCTGCTCATGAGCTGTCTCTCTATTTCTCAAAAATAAATAAATGTTTAAATTTTTTTTTGTTTAAAAAAACAGTGTGTGCTGTCTCCTGCACATGCCCCCCTGAGCCTCCCTCCGGGAAGAGCCTCAAGCCAGGATCCTCCGCCCAATAAGTATCAGCTAACCCGAACGCTTTCTGGTGTCTCAGCAGAGAGACTAGGATGTGAATTCTGTTTGGGGAGGATGTCATTGCTCTCGTCCGGTTGGACCAGCTATAAATGTCCATTTCAACTTCTTTACACCAGGGTTTCTCAGTGTTGGCCCTATTGGAATCGGGGGTCCGATCTTTCTTCGTTGTTAGGAGTTGTCCTACGAATCGTGGGAGCAGCAGCACTAGATGCCAGGGGCGTGCCCTCTGCCCCCCATTCCCGGTTCTGACAACCAACGTCTCCTCCAGACGTCGTCTGGGGGCAAACTTGCCCCCCACGAGGAAGAGCTGACCTAGTGGCTAGAAGCCGGGTGTGTTGCAAACCGTTCTACGATGTGCAGAACAGCCAGAAGGAAGTTAGCTGGCCCCTAAGGTCGCTGGTGCGAGAATCCTGCCCGGTCTCGGCCCGCATTACTCAGGGTTCTGTGTTTGGCGTCTTAACAAATTCTTATTTGACACAGCCCTCGTTAAGATGCTTCTTTCTTCCCGATCAAGGGATTGAAAGCTGTGTGAAAGGTCAGGGCTTTGAAGAGGGCACGTGTGTTTATCTCCCCTGGGGAGGAAGGGCGGCAGGGAATCCGGCCTATAGGGAATTGAGCAGCGGGTCCAAGGAAGGGCCGGTCCTTGTAACCCAGCGCTGACCGAAGGACCATGGTTTGTAAAGAGGGTCCCGCTGGTGGAGGGCGGGGGAGGGCGCCTGGGTGGCTCCACCAGTTAAGCATTTGACTCTGGGTTTCAGCTCAGGTCTTGAGGTGGAGCCTGCAGTCAGGCTGTGCGGAGTCTGCTTGGGATTCTCTCTCTGCCCCTTCCCCGCTCATGCACGGGTGCATGCATGTTCCCTCTCTCTCAAAATAAATAAATAAATAAACAGTAAAAAGAAAAAAAAAAGAGTGTCCTCTGGGGATTTCCGTGCCACAGAACCAGGAGGCGAGGGCAGCAGGCGGCCTAAGCGCTCAGGGCCAGCGTGGGCCACAGTCTCTGCTGCGCTGCAAGGGAGGCCAAGGCGCCCATGCGCTCAGACCAGATCTTAGAATCCGCTACCAGACCTGCGAGCAGGACAGGTTTGTGGCCGGGACCATCTCGGAGGTCCTAGGACGCGTGAACCAGCTTCCTCCGCTGAGGGCTCTGACTCTGAGCCTGGGAAGAGCAGGCGGAAATGCTCGCTCTTGGCATGTGGTTCCCATCAGGACTCTTCTGACTAACTCGAAGCCAGAAGTGGTCTCACCAGAGACGCTGTAAAAGAACTTGATGTGCTTTGGTTGTTATGAAACCCGTTTTCCATTCCCCATGATGGCAGCGGCCAAGGCCAACACCTCATCGACCCGAGGGGCCGGCCCAGTGGGTAACTGAGCTCCTGGGGGCTTTCTCTGCTTCCCGGAGGAAGAAACTTGTGCTGCTCCAGTGTCTCACCTCCCTTGGCTCAGGAGGGTCCCAGGAGTGACCTCTCGCAGCCACAGTGGCACATTTCAGAGCTCCAAAGGGCAACCCACGGATGAAAACTTCCACCACCCTGGGAGAAATTGATGTCGTGGGAAGATTTCCATATTAGGGAATCCGTCCTTGCAATGCCCTTTGGTCTCTCTGCCCTGATTTCCCCATGTGGGAGGCAGAAGAGCAGCCCCAGAACTGTCCACGGCCTAATCCCCAGAACCCGGGAACGTGCCCTCACATGGCAAAAGGGATTCAGCAGATGTGACCAACAACGCTGAGGTGGAGAGATTGTCCTGTGTTATCGGGGTGGGCCAGCGTCATCACAAGGACCCTTCCAAGGGGAGAGCTGGCCATGAAAGGAGAAGGTGATGTGTGACGATGCAGAGCTTGGGAAGGATCCTTTTTAAAGATGGCGGAGAGAACACAGGCAGCCAGCAGGAGCTAAAACGGCAAGGAAGCGGGTCCTTCTCCCACCCCGCCCCCTGCAAGCACCAGCGTCCCTGTGAGCACCCCTGTCTGCCTCCTCCCCCTTGACGCTCTCCTGACACGCATTTTGGCCTGATTCCACCTGTATCACTTGTTGGGGAGGAGAAGGGATGATGTGAGCCCTCCAAGTCTCCTCTCTGTTTTCCTGCTTACAGCCAAACCCACAATTATTTTTCAGAGCTTGGTTCCTTCCCTGCGTCAGGACGAATAAGGAGGCTCCCTCCCCTCGCGCTCACAGGGCAAAACCGGGCTGTGCGCTAGGGAGTTTTACTGCTCCAGATGCCGGAGGGAGGGCACTGGAAGAGCTGCCTTCTCCTTGTCCTGACTCCGCTGTGACGGTGCTCGGATCAATGATAACCCGCTGTCCCGTTTCCTGGCTGGTCACTTCCGGGGGTTTCCGAGAGGATCCATGAGTTAGTATCTGGACAGGATTCCTTGAACTCCTACATAAATAAAAAGGCTCACAGGTAGTGATTGTGATGCCTTGTAAGGAGTCCCTTCAGGCACCTGGATGACTCAGTCCGTGGAGCATTTGACTTCAGCTCAGGTCATGATCTCACAGTCCATGGGTTCGAGCCCCGCGTCAAGCTCTGTGCTGACAGCTCAGAGCCTGGAGCCTGCTTCCGATTCTGTGTCTCCCTCTCTTTCTGACCCTCCCCCACTCATGATCTGTCTCTCTCTGTCTCTCAAAAATAAATAAATGTTAAAAAAAAAATTTTTTTTAAGGAGTCCCTTCAGAATCCTAATGCACTGGGGGCGCCTGGGCAGCTCAGTTGGTTAAGCCTCTGACTTCAGTTCAGGTCATGATCTCATGGTTCATGGGTTTGAGCCCTGTGTCAGGCTCTGTGCTGATTGCTCATAGCCTGGAGCCTGCTTCAGATTCTGTGTCTCCCTCTCCCTCTATTCCTCCCCTGCTCATGATCTGTCTCTCAAAAATAAATAAACATTAAAAGTTTTTTTAGGGGTGCCTGGGTGGCTCAGTCGGTTAAGCCTCCGACTTCGGCTCAGGTCATGATCTCACGTTTGTGGGTTCGAGCCCCGCGTCAAGCTCTGTGCTGACAGCTAGCTCAGAGCCTGGAGCCTGCTTCCGGTTCTGTGTTTCCTTCTCTCTCTGCCCCTCCCCCTCTCATGCTCTCTCTCTCTCTCTCTCTCTCTTTGTATCAAAAATAAATAAAACATTAAAAAATTTTTTTAAAAACAAACAAAAAAAAGGTTTTTTTAAATAAATAAAATCCCCAGGCCCTGAAAACTCTGCACTGCTCCCGAGTCATAGATGTCTGCCGCACGCACGCACGCACGGAGTTCTGTTCCTCCTGGTACGTTCGAAGCTGCAGTTATGGGACCCTTGTGATGTCGGCACCATCCGCTCTGCTCACGGTGTTCACCGTCCCATGGACTTAGGTAGATAAAGATCAGCTGTGGCCTGTGCGCTGCATTCCTAGGAGGGAAACATAAGCATCCCCCCGCCCCATATGCTCACATCTACCCTGACGTCACCAGCAGCGGTAAGAGCCTGCTGTCTGTGCGGTGCCCAACCCGGAGGGGGGCTGGGGGGGACACGGGGTGTGGCACATGGTTGGCATTTCTAACAAGTGTAGCAAGGTGAGATGAGCCATTGCTGGGGAGACCACGCTCGAGTCAGAGAAGCAGAAAGGGAAAATATTGATAATAAAGGGTTCATTGCTCTTTTGGTAATTTACAAATTTTTTATTTTTTTAAACATTTTATTAGTGTTTTTGAGAGACAGTGTGATCAGGGGAGGGGCACAGAGAGAAAGAGAGAGAGGGAGACACAGAATCTGAAGCAGGCTCCAGACTCTGCGCTGTCAGCACAAGCCCAATGCAGGGCTTGAGCCCACGAACTGTGAGATCATGACCTGAGCCGAAGTTGGACGCTCAACCAACCAAGCCACCCACCCAGGCGCCCTTTTACAGATTTTTTAAAAAGCCCAGTGTTGGACAGTAGCCAGAATCAATTCCTGCGATCAGGCCTTTTCTTTGCATACCTCTACTCCTCGAGCCACGTGCCTCTTTCCCAAATAAATGGCATCCCACGATGCCAAGGTTATAAGACGCTAGGGACTCCGAGTTCTTCTGAGGGCTGTCTCTCTCGCCCCGAGTGCCTCCCAGAATGCTCTAAAGCACTGCTCAGAAGCACATTCCTGGTTTGGCTCACTTTCTGAGAAAAATATAGGAGGGTAAGGAGGGACTTTCAACTGTGGAAAACCAGAACAAATAAACACAGAATAACACAGCTCGTGTAATGTAGTCTCCAGTTAAGTTTGGAGGAGGCTTTGCATGCAAATGGCCACCAGGTGGCACTGTTATTCTCTAAAACTGCTACAGAGGGTGAGCGAGTGAGAGAGAGAGAGAGAGAGAGACAGAGAGAGACAGAGAGAGAGAGAGACAGAGAGAGAGAGAGAGAGAGAGAGAGAGAGAGAGAGAGAGAGAGTGTGTGTGTGTGTGTGTGTGTGTGTGTGTGTGTGTGTGTGTGTGTGTGTGTGTCCGGTGAGACACACCCTCCCTCCCTGCCCCTGCTCACCCCCACCCCGCCTCTGTCATCCCTCTTTTCCATTCTTGGTCAAAAATTAGCAGAGAGGAAACCCAGCGCAGATCACAAAACAGATGTCACATCAAAGATCCTTCCCCAGATGCCTTGGGAAGAACCCTGAGGCCCTTGTCCCCACTTTGCTCCCTCCCTCCCCCCACCCCGGGCCCAGACAGAATGATGGCCCCGCACTCACGTGCTTTCCTTCTAGCAATCATATTTGTTTGAAAACCGGACCCTAAGCAGAATGAGGGCCTCAGAAGGATAATTTAATGTTGGCTCTTCAGGCACATTTCCTATCAGACGATCTGGATCTAAACGACGCATAGGTAGAGAACGGTCCCCTTCCCCTAAAATCACACCGCCCGGGGAAACCCCACCTCCTGGTCTGTGTGCAGAGCAGTTCTCGTTAAAGGCCGTCAAACCGCTGCCTTGCCTGGGAACCTGGGGGCACACGCAGGGTCCCTTGCCCTCCGCGGGGGCCTCAGAAATGTCGCACTCGGGAGAGAGGAACTGGGCTCAGTTCATTCGTGTGGGGGTGGGGAGAGCGGGCTCTGGGAGGGATCGGGGTCCGGTTCGCAGCCATGGCCGTAGGACCCTGGGTGCTGCTCCTCTGTGGTGGGGTGCAGTCAGCAATCAAAGGCCCCCAGGAAACGGTGGCTGAGTCTCCTTAGTCCTTAACAGGACACTTTATCTCGGCTCCGGGGTGAAATGGTCCCTGAGGAAATGGAATCAGGGGAATTACTGAAAACAGTAACGTATCCCTCCAAAAGATATTTCTTTCTTTCTTTTTTCTTTTTTGTAATGTTTTTTAAATTTATTTTTGAGAGAAAGAGAGAGAGAGAGCGAAGGAGGGGCAGAAAGAGAGGGATACCCAGAATCCAAAGCAGGCTCCAGGCTCCCAGCCGTCAGCACAGAGCCTGAAGCGGGGCTCAAACTCACAAGCTGTGAGATCATGACTTGAGCTGAAGTTGGATACTTAACCAACTGAGCCACCCAGGAACCCCAAAGATACTTCTTTCTACAGGACCTAATTAAAGCACATTGTCACACTTTATTCCTTGGGTACGGTCTGGAAACTTTCAGAGTGGCTGTGTTTTGAGGGGTTTTTTTAATGTTTATTTTTGAGAGGGAGAGAGAGATAAAGAACATGCGAGATGCGGGGGCAGAACAGCAGAGAGAGAAGGAGACAGAGGATCCAAAGCAGGCTCTGCACTGATAGACGTGAGCCCGACGCGGGGCTCGAACTCACAAACCCTGAGATGGTGACCTGAGCTGAAGTTGGACACCTAACCAGCTGAGCCACCCAGGCGCCCTACAGTGGTTATGTTTTTAGACCTGGAAACTCATGTGTTTAAGTACGGAGACATCTAAAAATCACTAGTGACAGAACCCATTCGAAGTCTCTCTGATGTCTGGTTCCCAAAGTGTGCTAATATCCTTAGGCCCGGATGGCTTTCCTGACTGCCTCGAGGCTTTATTGTCCTGCCAGAAGATTGCACCTGGAAAGGGAGTGGGAGATGTTCGTGTGCTTTGGCCGTGGGTGTGTGTGGCGTGCGTGCAAAGGAAATGAAAGACAAATGGGAAGAAGGAATGTGGGAGAGACAGACACCCAGGGGTCGGCCTGGAAGAGGCTTGAGGACAGGGAGACATGGTCACAACAAACTAGAGGGGAGGGGCCGCCCAGGGGCTCAGTCGATTAAACCCCTGACTCTTGGTTTCTGCCCACGTCATGCTCTCACGGCTCGTGGGTTCGAGCCCCGCATCACGCTCTGCGCTGACGGGGAGGAGGGAGCCTGCTTGGGATTCTCTGTGAGCCTCTTTCTGTGCCCCTCCCCCGCTCGCTCTCAAAATAAATAAATACACTTAAAAAGAAAGGCTAGGGGTGCCTGGGTGGCTCAGTCGGTTGAGCATCCGGCCTCAGCTTAGGTCATGATCTCATGGGTCATGGGTTCGAGCCCTGTGTCCGGCTCTGTGCTGGCAGCTCAGAGCCTGGAGCCTCATGTCCCTCTCTCTCTGCCCCTCCCCTGCTCATAATCTGTCTCTGTCTCTTAAATAAATATTTTTTAAAAATTTAAAAAAAGAAAGCCTAAACTTGGTTAGAAAATGCCAGGTGTGAGGACTCGGGGCTGAAGGCCACGCCCAGCCACCAAGCGGGGTTGTCAAGGACAGGCCGGCTCCTAGACATGGAAGGGAAAGAGGTGCTCCCTAGAACTCTGCCTAACAGAGCAGCTGGGCCCTGCCCTGGTTTTCAGCACCTAACAATGGGCTCCATTAGGCCACAGGCTCCGCTCTGGCCTCCTCCACCCTGGGAGGGATGGAGGACCCTCAAGGGCTCCCTACCCCTTCTGGAACCCAGGGCTCCAGGGTGTCCACAGCCTCCATGACCTGTGAAGGGAAGGCCCTAGAAGGCCCCCGGCTCCTCCCTTCCTGCCCCCACTGCTCTCCGGGTCCTCACAATGGAGCGGGCCAGGCCCTGTTGCTGAGGGAACCACGGCGGGCCCCACCCCCACCCCACAGAAAGAACCAGAGAGGAGCCGGGCATTGAGCTGCCCTAATCTCCAGGCTTCAGAGGAGGCTGGGAGCCCGGCCAGCGTGAGGCGGCCGCTCCCCATTGGCCTGGCCCTACCTCTCCCTCCACCCCCCTCCACTTCTCTCTCCCCAACACAAACCGTCCCCCAAAAGGGAGAGACCACCAGTTTTGCTTCCCTGACACAGGAAGCGAGGGCCAAAGCCAGCTGCCGCCCCGCTTTCTGCGTCTGATCTCCCCGGAATGACGGAGGCGTGGCAGCCCCGGCGAGAGAGAGAGGCAGTTTGGTTTGGTTCTGACTCACCGTCTGCAGCTGGTGGTGGATAAGAATCAGCAACCCTGTACCTGCTGCTGCGGCGGGGCAGACGCACAGGTAAAGGTGCGTGAGTCACACCTGGCCGGGGTGACGCCTTGGGCGTGGCCTTCAAGGCCTCCCTTCAACCCCTGGGTTCAGGGGTGTTCACCCCCAAGTTAATGCAGGGTACATGGGTCACTTTATTTTTTTAATGCTTTTTATTTTATTTTTGAGAGACAGAGACAGCACGAGCAGGGGAGGGTCAGAGAGACGGGGAGACACAGAATCCGAAATAGGCTCCAGGCTCTGAGCTAGCTGTCAGCACAGAGCCCGATGCAGGGCTTGAACCCATGAACCGTTAGATCATGACCTGAGCTGAAGCCAGATGCTTAACCGACTGAGCCACCCAGGCGCCCCACATGGGTCACTTTAAAAAATAGCCACACTTCGAAAATGCAGACTTGGTCAGTCTGAGGCAGAACTCAGGAGAAGGGTTTTTTTTTCTTAATTTTTTAAAAGTGTATTTATTTATTTCAAGAGAGACAGAGAAAGAGACACAGAGAGCTGGGGATGGGCAGAGAGAGAGAGAGAGAGAGAGAGAGAGAGAGAGAGAGAGAGAATCTCAAGCAGGCTCCATGGTGTCAGCCAGGAGTCTGATGTGGGGCTTGAACTCATTAACCGTGGGATCATGACCTGTGCAGAAACCAAGAGTGGGTTGCTCAACTGACTGGACCACCCGGGTGGCCCAGGGAAGGGGTTTTAAGTCCCCTCCAAGACCCCAACCAGCAGTTTCAGACGTGCCATGATTAGCAGGAGACCTGGGACCACACAGTTGTCCTGACATATTACTTTTGCTACTTAAAAAAGCGTTTAGGGCACCTGGGTGGCTCAGTCAGTTAAGTGTCCAACTTCAGCTCAGGTCATGGTCTTGCCGCTCGTGGGTTTGAGCCCCATGTCGGGTTCTCTGCTGGTGCCTGCTTCAGATTCTGTGTCTGCCTCTCTCTCTGCCCCTCCCCCACTCGTGCTCTGTCTCTCTGTCTCTCAAAAAACGAATAATCGTTAAAAAATTTTTTTTAATGTTATAAGGTATATAACATTAGGAACTACTTAGGAACTTATATAATACAGGAAAGTTTAAAAAAGAAAATTCATCTCCTCTAAACCCCCAACACCCAGAGTTAGGCATTTTGGGTTACCTTTTACTTTTTTTAAATTTTTAATCTTATTTTTTAATGTTTTTTATTTATTTTTTTGGGAGAGACAGACAGCGTGAGCAGGAGAAGGTCAGAGAGAGAGGGAGACACAGAATCTGAAGACAGGCTCCAGGCTCTGAGTTATCGGCACAGAGCCCAATGTGGGGCTCAAACCCACAAACTGTGAGATCATGACCTGAACTGAAGCTGGATGCTCAACTGACTGAGGCACCAGGCGCCCCCCCCTATTTTAATGTTTATTCATTTTTGAGAGACAGAGTGTGAGTGGGGGAGGGCAGAGAGAGGGAGACACAGAATCCCAGCAGGCTCCGGGCTCTGAGCTGTCGGCACAGAGCCCGACTCAAGGTTCCAACTCACAAACCATGACATCATACACTTGACCAGCGGAGCCACCCAGGCGCCCCTGGGTTATCTTTAAACGAGTGTCATTTTAAAACAGGGTCGCACGGCGCACACCGCTCTGTGCCCTCTCTTCATTACGGGGCAAACCAACAGGCGGGAAGGGCCTTTTGCACGCCTCTGGACGACGGCGGATTGGCAATGCTTTCCGCAGGCTATTTGGCAACAAGCATCAAGAATATTTTCAAATTATCACCCTTCAGCCCACTAACTCCATCTCTAGGAATCTGTCTTCAAAGAAAAATTAGATGCCTGCAAAAATTTATTTATAGACACTTTCATTTTGGTGTTATTTACAAGAGCCAAGATGATCAACCTCATAAATGTGCAAAATGTACGGTTTAATAAACCACGGTCATCACGAGCTGGATTACCCTGTGATCACTAAATCACATTTTCAAAGAATGTGTGCGGGTCGTGAAAGTATTCCTTTGACAGTACCTCCGCCCCGGTACGCTGTCTTATAGCAACATCCCTCTTCTGATTCTGCTCTAAGTCTTTTGGATGCACCGGGCCGGTGATCTTTCCTCTCTACATCTGTAGCATTTATTTAATTATTCTCTGCACCGAACGTTCTGGCAGGTTGCTCTTTTTAGGACTATTTATTACGTACCACTTTTTTTTTTCATTTTTATTTTTGAGAGACAGAGCACAGTGGGGGAGGGACAGAGAGAGAGGGACACACAGAATCTAAAGCAGGCTCCAGGCTCTGAGCTGTCAGCACAGAGCCCTACGTGGGGCTCAAACCCACAAACTGAGATTGTGACCTGAGCTGAAGTCGGACACTCAACCAACTGAGCCTCCCAGGCGCCCCTATTACGTACTGCTTCTACTTGCTGTCTGCCGTGCGCGTGTTAGGAACACATGTCACGGGTCCATGTGTGCATGATGTGCACGTGTACGTGTAAGACGAACAGAGAACTCTGTTCAGCAAACCACTGAGGCCACAGTTCGTCCACGTCTCGGTCAGTTCTTCGTTTCGGCTTAAAACCCAGCTCCTCTTCCTGGACTCTGTTCCGATTCCACAAGGCGGTGTTTGGGGATGTACAGCATAACCTTGGGTGGTGGGGAACTTGTCCTGGGAGTGTTCCGCAAGTCGAGCCAACATTTCTAATAACTTGATAAACGAGCGATGTCTTGTGACACAAGCAGTGTGTGACGCCGAGTGTCACATGATCACAACTGAGTGATGATGCCTTTTTTTTTAAATGTTTTTTATTTATTTTTGAGAGACAGAGAGACAGCATCAGCAGGGGAGGGTCAGAGAGAGAGGGAGATACAGAATTGGAAGCAGGCTCCAGGTTCTGAGCTAGCTGTCAACACAGAGCCTGACGTGGGGCTTGAACCGACGAACCGAGAGATCATGACCTGAGCCAAAGCTGGATGCTTAACTGACTGAGCCACCCAGGCGCCCCTAAGCGATGATTCTTGAAATTTGCTTTGATATACAAGCGCTTTAGATTACAAGCATGTTTCTGGAAGGAATAATGTTTGCAAACCAAGACGTTCCTTGTACTTCCCTCCCAGTCCCTCCTTCCTACATTCCCAACAGCTGTAGTGCTATGTCCTCTGGGCACTCAGGTTCAAATTTCTGGAGCCATTGGCCCTCTCGTCCCAACACCATCGGGTTTTCTTAAGTCTGCATGTGGCTTTCTGTTCCCGAGGCTGGCATGGCAGACAGTGAACCTACCACTTCCCTCCAGAACAGTTAACTCTCTTTACTGGGCCATCCGCTTACAGCCTCTTGTCTCCGCAAACTACCTGACGGCCAACCACTCGTCTAAGTTATTTTTATCCTGTCACCTCCACCCAGAAGCCTTCAGTGGCCACTTTTAAATACCCATTATTAACTGCTAACATATCCTGGCACATAGGTCCCTCTTTAATTCAATCCCAACCCATCCACCTTGGATTTTTTTGTATCAGACAACTTCCTACTTGATGTCCCTGCCTCCTGTCAGAGTGGTATGTGCACCAACCCCCGGACGTGTCCTAGATCCTCGTGACTTCTCCCCTTGCTGGCTGGGCCATTTTGGATGATTTGCTTCACCTCTTTCATCTCAGCCCCTCATCTACAAAGTGGGGATAAAACTAATAATATCTTCTTTAAAGGAGTGTTGTGAGAACAAAGCAGGTGACTGAATGCGACAACTGTCATTGATGTGTTCAGTTTCACCTCCGGGACAGAGCCCAGCAGGACAGCCGCCAGCGGTGTCAGGGAGCATCAGCTGAGGTAGGTCAGTGAGGCCGGAGGGTCAATTTCCAAGATGGCTCCCTCACGGGGCTGGCCAAATAGTGCTATTGGCAAAAACTCAATGGGGGCTATAGTCCTGGAGCCCGAATTACCCTCCATTTGGACTTTTCATGTGGTTTCCTGTCAACTGGACTCTAAGAGAGAAGCAGAAATTGCCAGTCTTCTTAAAAGATGGGCATGGAACAAACGAGCACAGCATAACCTCCATCGTATGTATCTGTTAAAGCAGCCATCGGCCTGCCCACACCCAAGAGGGTGAAGACATAGACTCTGCCTCTCCTGTGTGTGGCGCGTGCGTTCTGGGAAAGAAAGAAGCAGAGTCTGCCATCTCTTGAGACAAGAGACCACCATAGGGTTTTACGATCCTTTCTTGTCTTGTAGAGACGCTTAACAAATATTAAACAATTACTGAACTCTTATTTTATTTAACTCCAGTGTACTTCATATAAGTTATATTTGTTTCAGGTGTAGAATACAGCAAGTCAACAATTCTGGCTATCACTCCGTGCTCAACACGGCAGGTGCACTTAGTCACTTTCACCTGTTTCACCCACCTCCCCTCTGGTGACCAAGTGTTTGTTCTCTAGAGTTAAGAGTCTGTGTTTTGGGATTCTCTCTCTCTCTCTTTTTCTTTTTCTCTGCTCATTTGTTTTGTTTCTTAAATTCCACATGGGCGTGAGATCACAGGACTTGTCTTCACAATCACTGAGCTCTGAAGGCCTGTCCCTTGCGTCCGCCGGTCAATCACTTGGATTGCTGACTCGAACTGTGAGCTGACTTGTCCCCTGTGTTCTGAGTAGGGATGACAGTCCAGCTCAGCAGTAAGCTGTTTGAGGGCCAGGCTCCCAGCTACAACACACATTTTTATACCCTGCCCACAGGGATGTCCGCGTAGCACTTGATTTATTTTCTTCCGACAGCCTTAGTGCTGAGAAGCCAGCTGAAGAGCTGTGGGGACTGAATTTGTGTACAACACAAGGCTCCCTGGGCTCCAGGGGAAATTCAGAGAAACAGTCCCTTTGTTCTCCAGCCCTGGGCAGAGCTGGACCCAGAGCCTTCCAGAGGGGGCAGCTCAGGGAGGAGGCTGCAGACCGGAGGGCGTGTGGAGGAAATTCCATTCTAGACCCTCATTTCCGAAACTGCTCTGTGATTAGCCAGGCTTTGTGCAGCCCGGTCCAGGGGCAGAGAAAGGCCGGCCTCGGGTCATAAAAGCACCAGGAAAATACAAACGGGGCCTCTTGACAGCCTCAAACAGGAGGTTAAAGGATTGGCTTTACTGTTTGTTTCTCTCTCAGACTGGAGCCAATTATTATTACTTCTTTTTTTACGTTTACTCGAGAAACTTAAGTTTCATGTTAAGTATTTTAAGTTCATTTCTTCTAAAAAAAAAAAAAAAAGAAAGAAACAGGCCTCTATGACACATTCCCCCTGCTTCCAAGGCCTCAAGCCAGGTCCCTGTGACAGGGAGGGCAGGCTTGGGGTCACATGTCAGAAGTCAGGGGGCCGCTGATTGTTCCCAAATGTGCTTCCTAGTAACCGTAGATTTGAACTTTACGTTGTAGGAGCCCTCGGGAGAGAGAGAACCAGGGGAGGCGTCCCTGCAGTTCAAAGGCAGCTGCTTTAGTTTCACTTGGCCCCCTATTTCCATCGGCAAACCCTCCCGCACCCAATCCCGGTGGGGCTGCCGTGGGTGGGGGTGGGGTGGGACTCAGGGTGGAACATTCCACGGAACTCAGAGCTGTAAATCCTACAGACACCTGGGGCCTTCAGAGCCGGAAACACTCAGGATTAGCATCAGAGCTGAAAATTCCCCTTTTTTTTAAATTTTTAATTTATTTTTGAGAGAGAGAGAGAGAGACTGAGCGAGCAGGGGAGGGTCAGAGAGAGAGGGAGAGACAGAATTCGAAGACAGGCTCCAGGCTCTGAGCTGTCAGCACAGAGCCCGATGTGGGGTTTGAACCCACGAACCGTGAGATCATGACGTGAGCCGAAGCCGGGTGCTTAACCGACTGAGCCACCCAGTCGCCCCACCCTGACTGCTTTCTAAAGTCCCTGAACATTTGCCCAAAAATCTAGTGAAGGTTGCACCTCTGCCCAGATCCAACCAGTAGCTCCCCACTTCCTGGCCCAGGCAGGATTCTTTGTAAAATGTAGCTAGGGGCGCCTGGTGGCTCAGTCGGTTGGGTGTCTGGCTTCCGCTCAGGTCATGATCTCACAGTTCGTGGGCTTTGGCCCAGCGTCGGGTTCTGTGCTGACAGCTGGCTCAGAGCCTGGAGCCTGTCTTTGGATTCTATATCACCCTCTCTCTCTGACCCTCCCTCCCCTGCTCTCGCTTTCTCTGTCTCTCAAAAATAAATAAAAAACAAAAAAAATTTTTTTAAAGTATAGCTAAATGCAGGGCACCGAAGTCCAGAAATGAACCCCAAGTTCTGGCTTTATCCAAGGGTAGTAGGTGTTTGCTAGATAACACAAGTTGAAGAGGAGGTGAAAATCCCAGACCATCCCCCCAAAACAAATGTCTCCACTGATACCTGAAAATTGACCGTAAAGAGGATGCAAATTTAAATTTTTTGATATGGAAGAGCGTATAAGAGATATTGTTAAGTGCAAAACGCAGGCTGCAGAGTAATGTATCTACACTGTGGCCCCATCTATATGAGGCCTACACAAGAGGAAAGTGGGAGAATACACATCAAACAAAGTGTTGATAGTCGTGGGGCCCCTGCGTGGCTCCATCCACTGAGCATCCGACTTTGGCTCAGGTTATGATCTCACAGCTTGTGAGTTGGAGCCCTGCGTCGGGCTCTGTGTGGACAACTGGGAGCCTGGAGCCTGCTTCTGATTCTGTGTGTGTGTGTCTCTCTCTCTCTGCCCCTCCCCTGCTCACACTCTCTCTCAAAAATGAATAAACCTTAAAAAAATGTTTTAAAATATGTTGGTAGTCATATCCCTGACTGGTGGGACCTCAGGTTTTTCTGCATTTTAGAATTACACAACACACATATATACAAGAGGAAAATCTAATGTTCATGAGTCATTTCTTTAGCTCAGTGTTTTTCAAGCTGTGGTTGAAAGACACCAGCATCAGACTCAGGAAGCTTGCTGAACAGGAAAGTCCTTACGTGTAAGTCAGACCAATTGAGTCGGAATCCGGAAAGGTGGCCTGACCAACAGCATTGTAAGCACCTTCTCCAGGCCACTGTATGGGAACGTGGCCCACTCATGTGGACGCTTGCTCGCTACAAAGGTTCCGGCTCCTTCTAATGGAGCATTCCAGGTGTGACCACTCAACTCCTGGACCTGCTTTCCATGCTGACCCTTCCCCCCCACTCCCTCCTTTCTCTAGGTCCTCAGGAACCAGAAATAACCTATCAGCCCAAACAGAAGAGACCAAACCCTCGCTCCTCCCCTTGCCCTTGACCAACAGCCCACAGACAGAGCTTCGTGGGATCATCCTCCGCTCCTTTCCTTGCTGTGGTCTTCTCTTGGCCTCACTTCTCTATTTTGACCAAAAGGACTGACTGCACAAGCGGATTTGCATAAGGACCGAAGTCAAGTCAAACTGAAGCCGTAAACCGCAGTGAGTCTGCCAGCAGGCCGCGTCGGAACATCCTGCGTGAGCCCGGCCCCCCTCCCTGTAGACGTGGGATCGTGGCTTCGTTCCTGACCCTCTCTAGTCTTAGTTCTCTCCGCGGTAACATGGGGACAGCCAAACCTCCCTCACGGAGGGGTCGTTACACAGTTTAAGGAATAAGGTCCTGTGCATGGCAGGAATCCAACAGAAGTTGCTATTATGGCAGCCTGGGTGGCTCAGTCGTTTGAGCTTCCGACTTCGGCTCAGATCATGATCTCAGAGTCGATGGATTCAAGCCCCGCGTCAGGCTCTATGCTGAGCGCTCAGAGCCTGGAGCCTGCTTCGCATTCTGTGTCTCCCTGTCTCTCTGCGACTCCCTCATTCATGTTCTTTCTCTCTCTCAAAAAAAAATCTTTTTAATTTAAACAACGAAGTTGCTATTACCAACCTGCCCCCAAAGAACTTGTATAAAAAGTCTGAAACATGCTTCCCAAAGTCCCCAGGGAATTTAGAAAAAGAACAAGTTATTATAGTCTTCCCTTCCAGATATTTCAAATTCATCCCTCTTAGGTGAGGCCCCAAACTGACACTGAGCAGTTACACCAGGTGATTCTGATCACACCTTGCACGTGGTCCCTGATCACACATGGAGGAACGTTAGTCCAAGATTTCCACCAGCGCAGCAGAAACAGCTGCAGACACTCGTTCCCTTACGTAGGCAGTTCATGCTTCGGTAGTCGACCATCCACACTGCACAACACACAGGGTGGCTGAGGTATGGCGGGTCCAAGCTGGGCCCAGCCGGCCGTGGTTCCAAGCTGGGGTCCAGGTCCAGGTCTGATTCCCATGTCTCCCATCCTCCTTAGACCAGCAGATGCCCCTGCGTGTTCTTCCCATGCCACACTTGCTGACACTCCACCAGCCAAGCACGCACGTGGCTCCCCCACATTAGTGGGGAGAGGGTCCGGCAGTTTGTTTGGCCTCAGAGATATGAATGAAAAATATAAACCTTCTTTCTATCAGCCAGGAATCCACAAACTAGAGCCTGCAGGTCAAATTGGCCTCCAGTCTGTTTTCGTATGGTCCACGGGCTAAGATCGACTTTTACATTTTTCAGGAGTTGTAAAGAACCACAATGTGCATGGGAGCAGAACCTATGATTCAGAAGTTTCCCAAAACAAACCAGGGACGGAAGGGGGAGGGGGAGGGAGGGGGTGACGGTCATGGTCGGGGGCACTTGTGCGGAGAAGCACTAGGTGTTATATGGAAACCAATTTGACAATAAACTATTAAAAAAAAAAAAGGAACCTATGAGTTGTCTCCAAAGCCTATTTACCATCCAGCCCTTTAAGGGAAAAGTTGGTTGATTTCTACTGTAAACCATCAAAATGTCAAGTGTTCTTTTGTTACACAGCATTACTGCATAAATCTAGGTGAGCAGTTTCGTATGATTGTTTTTAAATTAAGAGACTCTTCGTCTCAGAGTTGTGAGTTCGAGCCCCATGTTGGATGTAGAGATTACATAAAAACAAACAAGAACAAAAAAACACTACAACTATAGAGTAAAAGATATTTAAAAATGTTTCCAAGCCACGAGGCAGGAAGGATGGAGAAGAAGGAGGGGAACCATTGAGAACACAGAAGGGGGCACCTGGGCTCCTCAGTCAGTTGAGCATCTAACATTTGATTTCAGCTCAGGTCATGATCTCATGGTTCGTGGGTAAAAGCCCCATGTCAGGCTCTGTGCTGATAGCTCAGATCCTGGAACCTGCTTCAGATTCTGTCTGTCTGTCTCTCTCTCTCTCTCAGCCACTCCCCCATTCTTGCACTGTCTCTCTCTGTCTCTCAAAAGTGAATAAACGTTGAAAAATACAATAAAATTAAAGACGTAAGTAAGTAAAACCAAAAAAGAAAAAGAAAACCCAGAAGAAAGGAAAATTAAGAAAAGGAGAATGGATGTTGGAAGAGAAGGGTCCTTAAGGAAGAAGAGACAATGGTGAAAATGGGTTGGGATCTGGACAAGTGGAGGGGGTCCAGGGGGAGGGGTAGGATCAAGGTGTGAAGAAGTTTTCAAGGAGAAAGAGGATAAAATTGGCGTATCCACGGGGAGGGTCACCCAGCTACTGGGTGTCCAAAGAGAATCCTGGTGTCCTGTAAGAGCAAAGCGGGAACTTTGGGGGTCTTCTGATTCTCTAACCGACCATCAAGTCAAAATTCTCAATAGCTGAACGTCTCACACGTACTTTCCACAGTCCTATATGTCAGCATTTCGGGTGACTTTGCTGTGAAGCAGTCTGTGTTTTCCTCAGCACGCTCCCTTTTTTCCACGAGAAGTCCCCACATGCCATGGACACCGAGGGTGGGTGAGCTAGCTGCAAATGTCACCTACGTGACAGTCCCTAAGCTCTGTAGTCAGTCAGTGAATGTTTGGCAGAGAAGTATAGTAACGTGAGCGACACAAATATGAAAACAAACAGCAGGATCTCCCTTTCAGGTCTGAGGGACAGACTTCCAGGCAAACAGTCAACTATAACACAACGCGGCGGTCAAGGGGTGGTGAGAGCGTGGAGAAACCAGCCCCAGCGTGTCTGAGAGAACCATGGAAAGTTTAGGGTGCTAGGGTTTGCATGGAGTCTGGGAGAACAGGCAGGAATTTGCCTGGAAGAGAAAGGAGGAGGCACCCAGACACTTCTAGACAGAGAGAAGTGCAGGGACAGGACAGCTGGAAGGCGGGACGTGGTCCGGAGTGGCTGCAGCCGTCAGTACCGGAGGGAAGATTTCCAAATATGAAGCCAGACAGGTGGTCAGGAACAAGTCACAGCAGACCACGCGGAGGAACCCTGCCCGCAGACAACAACGGAGACCCAGCGCAGCAAACAAGGTCTGCATTTGCACCCTCCACAAGGTGCCCATGGGATCCTACAAGGGAAGGAAGGACTCCTGTAAGGAGACAGTTCTCCCCACCCCCCCATAATTGAATCAACGCCAGGGCTGTCTGAATTTCCCACCTGTGGCCAGATCCCGAAATAGCTCCTGTGGTCCTTGTCTTTGGGGGCTGTTATTTGGCCTATCACCTTTGGCTAGTCTCCTGGGCTATTTGGACTACTATAGCAAAATACCACAAGGGTGACTTCTAATCCGCAGAAGCTCCTTTTCCTCAGTTCTGGAGGTGGGGAAGCCTCAGGCGAAGGCGCTGGCCGACCCGATGTGTGGTGAGAGCCCCCTTGCTCACAGACAGCCGTCTCTGTGCGTCCTCATGCGGTAGAAGAGACAAGGGCGGCATTTTGGATCTTCTTTGGAAGATCGCTAATCCCACTCCTGAGGGGTCCAACCTCGTGACCTATGCCTCCCAATACCCCACCTCCTAATACCATCACCTTGAGAGTTAGGATCTCAACATGTCAATTCGGGGTGTGGGACACCACCATTCGGACCAGAGTGGTACTCAAGGTAGATACCCAAGCGAATGCTAAGACGTTGGTTTGTGCCATTGTAAATATTTTCTGTCACGGGACTATTTCTTCATGGCCTGAGGTCTCTGGTCCTTTACTGTGATATTTTAGATTGGGAAGGAAGGGGACGAATGTCCTGTGAATCTATCTACACTGTCACAGTGAAGCAACGTGTTCCTGTGGCAAAGTACCAGGCAGAAGCCGACAGATTTCTTTGCCCTCCTTTTATCAAGGTCTTTGGGGAAGCTAACAGGAAGGGCACAAATGACTCCCTTGGAAAGTGATGCTTCAGGCTTTCTTGCAGGCCAGGCTTCATTCAGTTCCCTTCCCTTTCCCTATGTGCCTCTGCCCAACCCCTACCCATCTCTGCCCACCTCCCCCCCAAAGTCTCGTCCTTCAGAGAAGGGTGTGTTTCCCCCGTTTGGCATCCCCATCTACCAGGGGAATGGGGTCTGGGGAAGAGTCTGCAGAGAGGAAAAAAAAAAAAAGGAAGGAAGGAATTCTACTCCCAAGAGAGAGCCTGCTGAGCTGGTAGGAAGTTTCATTTCGCCTGGGTTCCTGAACATTCCTTTTATTTTAATGTGCTGCCTTTTAATTAAGTACTGTTGAGATGAAACAGAATTTTGGATATTTAGGCATTAGCAGCCTTTTTTATGCAGCAAAACAGATATAGTCTATGAAGAGCATCTGTGACAAACACTGTAGGGGACAGCCCGTTAATCTTCAGCAGCAAGGGGCATTATAACCGTAGATCTTCTCCTTAATGAAATTTTCACTTCTTGATTCCTTTTCCATTGATTCTGATGTTGAATCAGTTGTTTGAGCATCCGGCTCAGTTGGTTGAGTGTCCGGCTTTGGCTCAGGTCATGATCTCATGGTTGGTGGGTTCAAGCCCCGCATTGGGCTCTGTGCTGACAGCTCAGAGCCTGGAGCCTGCTTCAGATTGTGTGTCTCCTTCTCTCTCTGACCCTCCTCTGCTCCCGCTGTCTCTCTTTGTCTCTAAAATAAATTTAAAAAACATAAAAAAATTTTTAAAAAACAGAGAGAAGAGAGGTGGCAGTGCATACCTGTGCCTCCGCAGAGCACCTGGGGGTCCCCGGATCATCTAAATGGGAGGGAGGGGTACAGCTGGAGCCGCCCAGCTCATCCCTGACACCATGCCACTCACACACTGCTGTCTTCTCAGACCTCCTCAGTAGGGATTCTTCCGTGATTTTCCATGCCCTGCTCACTTAGCCTTTAATCCTGCGTTTCTCTGCCCAATCCTGTGTTTGTTGTCCCTGCAAACTGAATGATTTTGAAGGCAGCACCTATGTCTCTTTCTTATCGAGCCCAGTATCTGATACTCAAAAGGTTGTATTCGTTTCTACTGCTGGGTAACAAATGTTACAGCTGTAGCCAGTTAAAATCACACTTTATTAACTCAGTTCAGTAGTTTAGGCTTAGCTGCGTTCTCTGCTCCAGGCCTCACAAGGCTGAAAACAAGATGTGGGCTGGGCTGGGCTCGGAGGAAGAAAGCATTTCCAAGTTCCTTGAGGCTGTTGGCAAAATTCAACTTCATGCAGCTGTAAAACTGACATTCCCATTATCTTGCTGGCTGTCCATTAGGGGTCGCTCTGAGCGCCCAGGGGCTGCTCTGGCCCTTGCACATGACCCCCTCCATCTTCCAGCTTGCACAGGTTCACCAAACCCTTCTGATGGGGTCAGTTTCTCTGACTCCCCTTTGGCCATCAGCCAGATAAAACTCCCTGCTTTTAAGGCGCTTGGCCCATCCAGGTGATCCCTGTTTTATCAACTGATTAGTAACCTTAATGACACCTACAAAACCCCCTTTTCCCATCTAATGGAACATAATCAGGGCATGAAACCTCATCTTATTCCCAGACCCTGGAGCAAGGACAGAAATGGCGGGGGAGGGGGGGGGCGGCAAGAAGGACTTCTGCAATTCTTCCTACCACAAGGGTCTCAGAATACATGTAAGAGCAGGAGGTAGGAGGATCTCACCTATGCAGCTCTGCCCACCATCTACCCCCCACCCCCCACGACCTTGGCCGGACAAACCCTGACCTCACCCGCTGACTGCTGTAGACCTAGCCAGGCACCATGGTCGTAGTTTGGGCACCTGCCATACATGGTACAGGAGCTGCATACGACCCAGACCACAGATGATCATGTCTACAAATCTGGAGTTTACCTTACCCACACCTCCATCACACAGCCTTGGAGATTTCTCGCTCTTCAGGGGAGACAGACTGGTCAATGGTCTTTCAGCTTTGAAGGATGCCCATTTCATGGGTGCCTGGTTGGCTCGGTCAGTAGAATGCATAACTCATCCCAGGGTTGTGAGTTCGAGCACCATATTGGGTATGGCGCTCACTTGAAAAGCATTTTAAAAAAATGTTAATTGGATTTAATGAAATGTTTAGAGGTGTAGTAGGCATGACTTTGAGTAGATAATGAAAGAAAATGCAAAATGCTAATTGATTCATGATGTGGTTTCATCTTAGCTTGGGCAAACCATGCAGTATTTAATATATAGTAGCAGAATATTTACTATTGAAGCTTGAAAAGATGTGAGTTCTTTGTGTGCAATCTTTCATTTATGCATGTGAGAGGGTTGTCTTTTCTTAATATTTTTCCATTGTAGTACTTGTTTTCCTTGTTGGGGTGTTTGCTTATTTAATACATTCCATCAAGGACAGAAATTACATGCTGGTTTTTGGGTTTTTTTTTTTTCCCATAGGAAGTGTGTCTTGGGCTTTTCCCTTATTATTTTCTTTACTTTTTTTTTTTTT
>NC_043713.1:16224325-16245329 GCF_006229205.1 Suricata suricatta | reverse complement strand
CGCATCCGGATCTGATACCCTTTCACCTAGTGCCGTGTTTTCTATCCTGCACCAGGGCTCCATCCGTTCTCCTCTCTCCTGCACCTCCAGAAAGTCTTTCTTGCCCTCCATTTGAAGGGGAGGCACCTTCCATCCCCCCCTCCAGATGCCCTTATTTCTATTTCTCACCTCGGGCCTCATTTGGTCTGCATCTCGGGCACCTGGCAGGAGCCCTCTGTTCTGAAGAAATGAGTGAGGGAGTGAAAGAATGAATTGGTGTAAGCTTTCCTAATCTACTATTCTTTGCTCTCAGTACGGCATGGCTACCTTTCTGGTTATAGGGTTATAGAATCATTCATTTGTTCATTATTTATCCCTGCGAATACAAAGATGAATAGATACACATTTGCTCCTAGGCTATTAAAAACACATGCTCAGTGGCGTATCTGGAGCATTCCCCCTTAGGGATATGCTTTGCCAGCCCAAAGGTGTCTATAAATTCAACATCTAGGAGTACAAGCTACTGTCTAATGTAATCGTTAAGACTCCAGGTCTGCCATTCCAAGAGTGATAGGATTCCTTTCTTTTGTGAAATACAGCATTCTCATTGTTTTTCACTAAAAGAGACACTTTAAATTTGCTTCCCACCAGGTTTGAAGCTGGTGCCTAATGTGGCTGAAAATGTTATTGAGCCCAGTGAGGAAATCCAATGCCCGGGGGCTGCCGGGCTGAATGGCAGCCTTGTTTCCAAGGGCATTCTCCTTTGTCTGCCCGGGCTCTCAAATGACATGTTTGGACACAAAGCCTCTTAGGTAGAAATGACTACATTTGCAGGCGTTCTAATTTGGAGTGAGGTTTATTTTTTCAAAGTCTCATTTCAAGATCAAGCTTCAGCGAACTTTTACAGCTGAGTTGCAATTCTCATTTGGAAATAAGCTGTGTTATGATATTTATTAGTATCCTTGCTCTTTTTTTTTTTTTCCTTTCTTGAAGCTTCCTCTTTGAAGGAGAGCCATCCTGCGTTGAAATGTTCCAGGGAGGCTTTCACTTTCTTCCCATCGAGGTCATTTTCTTAACCTCTCAGAGATATTTATCTTTAGTTAAAACCTTTCTGTGCCAGGGAAGCAGAGAGGAGACAGTTGATAGGGCCTAGCAAAGTCAGAATCCTTGGGGAATTGAGGCAAAGAGAGGCTATTTTCCTAATGGCTATTATTTTCAGCCCTGTAGATTAAGTGGTTCCTTAGCCAGAAGGGCAGGGTTGGGCCGAGGGTCCCGGGGGCATAGGAATCACGCCTTTTGTATTTGAGAGCCAGTCTGTGCTCCTCACTCACCAGCTGCATCACAGGTTACGTTCTCATTTTCTGTATTCTTGATGTTCTGCATCTGAAGACTTGCTGATTGAGGAGAGACTGTCCTCCTGGGTCTAGGGGTTCTGAAGGTTAGCAAACTACTCTCTTGGGAGCACTCCTTTCACATGCAAATGAACCAAACCAGAGCCTGGACCCCAAAGCACCTCACACTCCAGAAGGCAACTCTCCCCTGCCCAGGTGTCCCAGGGCCTGGGCACCAAAGCACTGGCGACAACCTCTGGGCTCCAGAGCCCACGGAAGTGCTCAAACTAGCCGATCCTAAACCTGTCTACACCGCATACACTGCCTAGATCATTCCTTCCAGGAAAACGTCCTCCTCCATGCCATCCCCTTGCCCTTCGTGCCTCCCACCCAGCCCTGGCACTTCCTGTGGGGTCCTCTGTGGGGCAGGGTCCCTCCTGGTTCTGGGGAATTGCAAGTGGCTGTCTCTTCAATGCCAGTTGTCTCCTGTCTTTTGACCCCATTGTCCCTGAATAGTAGCACCATCTACATTTTAAAACACTAGCAATGCTCTCGGACACACACCCACAAAGAAAGAAAGAAAGAAAGAGAAGGAAGGTAAAGACCTGTAACTACCACTTCAGTCCAGAAGAATCTGTGAGGAAGGGGAGGTAGGTGGCCAGTGATTTCTGACTCTGGACATTGTCCAAGTCAGCTTCGTCAAGAGCTTGTAAAGTGACAATATATCAATCTCATTTTGGTGATGGGCAACGAAGACTCAGAGAAGCTAAAACATTTGTCCAAGGCCATGAGGCTACTCTAGCAGGCAACAAGGCCAAGTTTAACTCATTTTGTTTGATCAATACTCAATGGCAATGCCAACCCAACCCCTAGCTTTTGGTCTCGCCCCCTGCCATTTACATCCCTCACCTCGTGTGGGGGTTCCTCCTGGGTTCTATTCCAAAATTGCTTTGCTGTTTACCAAATCCCCCTCAAAATCCGAGGATGAAGATTTATGACATTGCGCTTCCTTCTAAAGGTACTTCAAACAATCAGACAGTGATTTTTCCAGATTATCTGCCTTACTCTCTTCTCTGGGCTGCATGCAGTGAGGAGTGAGAATAATCCTGGACAAGACATGATCTGCACGTGGGGAACTTACAATCCAATCTCGCCTCTACAGTGACCTCAGGGAGAGCAAGACCAGGTAACCCAGGGAAGTAGAAAGAGGGTAGAAGAAATTGAGGACTTTCTGGAATAGGTAAAATTTGATTAGGACCTTGAAGGATGGGGAGCAGTTGAGTAAAGAAAAAAAGATTATTTTTGGATGGTAAGGCAGTTTCTAAAAAACTAAAAATAGCATCATCACATAGCCAGCAACCCCACTTCTGGGTGTGCACACACAAGAATTGAAAGAAACAAAGAGATATTTGTTCATAGCAGTGTTATTCACAAGAGCCAATGGGTGAAAGCAACCCAGGTGTCCACGGAGAGATGCATGGGTGAATGGGTGTCTACCATTAGTCAGCCTCCGCAAGGAAGGAACCTCTGACATATGAGTGAACCTTGAAGACGTCATGCTAAGTGAAACGAGCCGGTCACAAAAGGAAAAATACTATAGGATTCCATTTATATAAAATAGACTCAGAGAGACGAAACATGAAATGCTTGTTGCCTAGGTGCTGAAGAGAGAAGAAAAGAAAAAGGTACAGATTTCCTGTTCAGGATGACAAAAAAGTTCTGGAAACAAATATTAGTGATGGTTATGCAAATGTGCCTAATGATGCTGAACTGTACACTTAAGATGGTGAAAATGGTAAATGTTATGTTTATTTTACCAAAATTAAAAAAAATTTTTTTTGCTCTATCCTTGAGGTGTCAAAGCTGGAAAACATTTGTTTATAATGGATATTTTCTCAAACATGATGTGTGCTCCTGATCTCTTAAACAGAACACAGCAATCATGTCCTAGACATCTCCCGGCGGTCAGCGTGGCCCTCTGGGCTGAAATGCAGGCGGGTCTCGGAGGTTATTGTGATAGTCAGTATGATGAGTTACCAAATGCACCCACACTGCCTGGCCATGTACTGCCTTGTCTGTAGGCCCGTCTTCCTCTATCTCCTCCCTAGTTTCCTGCATCTAGCAAGTCAGCATTTCCTTTCAAGTCTGCTGTTTTAAATCTACAGTAAGTAGAGAAACAGCAAGACAGGGGTGCAATGTTAAGAATTAACAGGCTCCTAGAGGCACCAGGGTGGCTTAGTTGGTTGAGCTTCCAACTTCAGCTCAGGTCATGATCTCATGGTTCGTGGTTTCCAGCCCCACGTCAGGATCTGTGCTGACATCTCGAAGCCTGGAGTCTGCTCTAGGTTCTGTGTCTCCCTCTCTCTCTTCCCCTCCCCAACTTGTTCTCTCTCTCTCTCTCTCTCTCTCTCAAAAACAAACATTAAAAAAAATTTTTTAAAGAATTAACAGGCTCCTCACAAAGTGTGTGGGGGCTTCTGCACAGACTCTGGACCAAAAAATCATGGTGCAGGCACCATGGCCGTGAACCCAAGTCCCATGACTACCAAGCATTGACGATCCCTCGCTGCAGTGGGACAAGTCCAAAGTCACTTCAATCTGACCCAACCTACTCTCCCAGCTCATTGCATGTCCATCCCCTGCGCCCCCAAACCTTTCTGTGATATTCATGTTCATTTCATGACTCTGATGCTCCATGGACTGGCATACCTCCAACCTCTCCCAAAAGTTTCTCATTCTTTCTCATTCTCACTCAAGTCCAAAATCAAATAACCCCTTGGTGGGCTCTGGACCAACCTCTACCCCAAACTCTCTCCCGGCCCTAAATTAATCACGCCCTTCTCAGACATCCAATGGATTTATTCCTTTCTTGGGCAATCTTTGCATTAAGAATTGACTGCTTTGTCAGGAGGAGGTTGTAGGCAACATGCGTGTAGACACAGGGTCATATTCGGCACATCGAATCCTGGGTACCTGCCTGGCTCTTACCTGCTGTAAGACAGTGTCTTAGCTTTGTATGCCCATGCCTTGACTAGGAAGACATTCAGTAACTGTTTGCTAAAATGAAATGAGTTATTGAGAATATGATACAGACTAAGCACCTAAATTTAGATTACCAGAAAAAAAAAGAGATAAGAAGAAACTGTATTGGAACCAATGATTAACTAAACATAATCAAATTCATATTAATGAACCCAGAGATCCCGTCAGAATGTGAGCATCTAATTAATGAGTTGGATCGATATTTGAGGCAGAAGGAACACTCATGCCCCTGGCCTATTGTTGGCATGCTCTTTCCCACATGCACCAAGCCCCTTGGTACCTGTCCCAGGTAGAGAAACATATGGTGTCAATAAACTTGAAATTCCTTTTCCATGACTTTTCCCACTTTTCCATCTTCATAACGTGCAGGGGATCCCAAGTATTTCAAAAGCAAAATATTCTGCATGCATCTCTAGTGTAGACATCATCATTTTGGATTATTATGATAATTCTTGGTTAAAATTTATTTTTCCCCAGCCTGACTAAACTCCTAAGAGCAGGGGCACTGTGCCTACCACAAGATAAGTGTTCAACATATTACTGAAGTGCATGGATAGATGAATGGATACATGGATGGATGGTTGGACAAGTATTTTACTTTCTTTTTTTTTTTAATTTTTTTAAAATGTTTTATTTATTTTTGAGACAGAGAGACAGAGCATGAGTGGGGAGGGGCAGAGAGAGAGGGAGACACAGAATCGAAAGCAGGCTCCAGGCTCTGAGCTGTCAGAGCCCAACACGGAACTCAAACCCACGAGTGTGAGATCATGACATGAGCCAAAGTCGGGGGCTTAACCGACTGAGCCACCCAGGCACCCCCAGTAGTTTACTTTCAACAGTCGAAATGAACTCTTGTCTTTCCTACCTCCCTCACAGAATGACAGCTCCATTTCTGGGCTAAGCAGAATGGATGGGCCAGACTGAAAATGAATGTTTTGATTCTTTTCGCAGCTGCCTCCTTAGCACATCTTCCTAGTACGCCTTCCTTAAACAACACTAGCCTTTGGGCTAAGAAAAAGGACAGGAGGAGATCATTTTGCTCAATGTTCCCACCTGTTCTTTCCAAAGTAGTATTTATAAGAAGTATTTCTAAAGTTGATTTCATTTACATATTTTAAAATAGGTAATATGCTCACAAGATGTAAAATTCAAAGTACAATTGAAAAGTTACATCCGGCTCCCATCCTCAATGTAAACATTGACTACTGCCTTGGGTTTCCTTCGAAAGATCATCTTAGCTTGTAAAGGGAAATCCATTTTCTTTCCTTTTTTAAGCAAATGCAAGCACACCCCATCCCAGCTTTTCTCAACCTTGACCTTACATTAAAATCATTTGGGGGAGAAAAAATCATCTGAGGAAGTTTTCAGAAAGCTTAGATCGGAATCTCCAGGGGAAGGATGCAGCTAGCAGTATTTTTTAAAACTCCTCAGGTGACTTAAAAAAAAATTTGTAATGTTTGTTTATCTTTGAGAGAGAGAGAGAGAAAGGCACATTATCTGAAGCAGGCTTCAGGCTTTGAACTGTCAGAACAGAGCCTGACATGGGGCTGGAACCTACAAACCACGAGAGTATGACCTAGGGCAAAGTCGGATGCTTAGCTGACTGAGCCACCCAGGAGCCCCTATCTTATTATTATTTTTTAAGTTTATTTATTAATTTTGAGAGAGAGACAGAGTGAGCGGGGGTGGGGCAGAGAGAGAGAGAGAGAGAGAGAGAGAGAGAGAGAGAGTTCTAAGCATGCTCTGCACTGTCAGCACAGAGCCTGATATGGTGCTTAAACTCACAAACCTGGAGAACTCATGAACCCTGAGATCATGACCTGAGCCAAAGCTAAGAGTTGGAAGCTTAACCGACTGAGCCACCCAGGTGCCCTTTGAATGCCCTTTTCTTAAAAGGCATTCCATTGGGGTAGATGGAATTCTATTCATTCAATTCAAGGTATTCATGAATATCAGGTCGTTTCCAATATTTTTTTCTTACGAACAGTGCTGTAACAAATAACACTTTACATCTACCATTTTGTACGTATGCATATACGTATCACATACATCGCAAATGACAGATACCTTACATGTGTAGGATAAAGTCCTACAAGTGACATCGCTGAGTCAAAACACAAGGACATCGCAATTTTGCTAAATATTTGTGATTTTGCTATTCGTGATTATACTGAATATTTCATCCTAAATAGTTGGTGGGCGTTACTAGCTGCCCCGTGAGGATTAATTATTAAACCAGGCTCACAGAGAGTTTTTAAAGTGCAAAAGCATGATTGCATTTTCGAGCCGCATGCACTGGGACAACACCACCGTACCCGGGCTTAAATTTCAACAAGTGAGTGCTTTGGGGATGGAGATCTTTCTCGCAGATAGGGTTAACAATGCCTTTCCTGATAGGGATGGTTCGCTGCGCGGTTTCTTGTTCTTTACTGCCAGTAAAGAGTTTTGGTCTCAGAAAGGAAACAATATGTGCTCTTTGATGTGGCTCAGAAAAAGAGAGGCCAACACCACATTTTAAAATGCTTTGTGGAAGAGCTTCCAGAAGCGGCTCCTGAGAAGAAAGAGCTCACAGAGGGCTAGGGCTCAAACAAGAGGCGTTTTTAGAGCCCTTGAAGAAGCTCTGACTCTAGAGGAATTCCCTTATTAAAGAAAAAAAAAACACAAGAGCCAATAATGGAAAATGCAGACACAATTATTCTCCCTCTGGCGGGGATAACGCTCCAGGCCCTGTGGATCTTTACTTTGAGCAGAAGTCAAAGGCCATAAATGCTCAAATTCAGGCAGTAAATGAAGCCCTGAATCCGTAACACTCTTATGCAAAGGCATGTGTCCCTAGGAGCAAACAACAGGCGCGCTTTGGAAGTTTCCACGCTTTTATATGGTTGAAGACTGTGCCCTGTAACTTTGGTCTCTCCTGCTTCTTTCCTCAGTCCTCCATTCTCCTCCTCCTCCGAGAGACAGACAGACAGACACGGAGAGAGCCAGAGACAAACACAAAGAAAGAGATGCGCAGATGGATCCAGAGGAAACAGAGAAAGATTTCCCTTCGGTTATGACATGTTTTAAAAATAGTTGTCAAAACAATGCTGAAAGAAATGGACCGTAATAAAACAGGTCGTGTCCATGTCAAATCGAGTTTTACGGCATTCCTAGATTTCCTGAAGAAATTCAAGCATCGTTAGTCTTTGAATAGTTTATCACTTGAGGCTGTTTGACAGAAAGCCTTAGAAACTGACTCAGGGACTGAAGGCGGAAGGGAGGGGTTCTTGCAGTGACACTGAGCTGCTCACAGAGGTGAAAGCGGATCCGGGGACCACCGGGCCGGAGGCTCATAAGGAATTTCTGCTGGAAATCTCGCCATCTTGTGTTTTTTTCAGGTTTCTAGAAACATAGTCTGGTTGGCTTGGCTTCATCATCTGCCCACTTCCTGCGGTCAGCGGCAGCTGTGACTCGTACCAGGGAGGGTGTGGGAACTTGGGAAACATGCCAACAACACGGCACTGGCCCCCAAACCCCAGCCACTTATCCCCGTGAACATTGGATCTGGGGGAAATGGCGATTCAACACTGAAATGTTGTCACAGCTTAGGGTTTGTGCTTCCTGGAAACTCATAGGAGTCTGATTAGGATTTGGACTGGACAAAGCATTGCCAGAAGTTTCTTGGGAGGCAGATGGCGTGTACTGGACATCTCTTGGGCCATGAGGATCATTATTTAAAAGTGGGTGTGTAAAAAGCAGTGTGCTGATAGTTGCACACCCGTGTTCACAGCAGCCAAAAGGTGGAAACAAGTCAAGTGCCCGTGGACAGATGGAAGGATACATGAAATGTGGTGCACGCATACAGTGGAGTATTATTCAGCCTCGAAACTGGAAGGAAATTCTGGCAGACGCTACAGCTCAGTGAGATAAGCCACTTACACGAAGACAAATATTAGGTGATTGCACTTTCGTGAAATCTCTAACATGGTCAGATTTACAGAGACAGCAGGTAGAAGACTGGCTGCCAGGCCAGTGGGAGAAGGGAATGGTGCAGGGCGTGGTTTAAAAGGTGGACAGTGTCGGCTATGTAAGGCAGGGCTCTGGGGGTGCCTAGTGGCTCAGCGGATGGAGCGCCCAACGTCGACTCAGGTCATGATCTCGCAGTTGGTGAGTTTGAGCCCCACATCGGGCTTGCTGCTGTCAGCACAGAACCTGATTCAGAACTTCTATTCCCCTCTCTCCCTGTCTCTCATGCTCAAAATAAATAAAACATTTTTTAACTATAAAAAAAAGTTCTGCAGACGGACGGCAGTGATAGTTTGCACAAGGATGCAGATGTCACGTGTGTACTTAACACTACTGTTCATGCACTTAAAAATGGTTGTGCACTTAAAATTTAATGTCATATATCGCTCACTATGATATGGAGAAAGAAGCAGCGTCTGAAAGCCGAGATACTAACAGAACGAGTAAGGAGTGTATAAAGGAGGTGAAATTAAAGTCCGTATTTCCAAACAGGGCTCCCTTTTCCATGACGTTTTTTCTGCAGGAGTTTGCCTCGGCTGCTTCCGAGCGTTGTACTTGATCACTCTCTAATTTAAAGAATAAAAAATTCCTGAGTTTTAAAGAAAGATGGCAAAGGCAGAAAGTAACTTCTTTCTTGCATACGTTACAAGTCTAGCTAATAATCCGAACCCCCTGCATTGCCACAGGCTTTTGGTACTGGATTGCTCTGCAGATCCCGGGGGGAGACAAAATTAAAACTTTATGACCACGAGCACTATTTCGTTTCCTTTCTAAACTAGCCAGGAAAGGCCACCCATGGAGGCTTGTGCAGACAGAGCAAAGACTTACCTATAAACTGAAACAACTATGTTGGTACTTCCTCTATGTTGAAAAAACAAGAGAAAAGAAACACAAAACCAAACCAAATACAATTGAAATATATAACAACTGCAGGGTTTTCGTCTTAATAATTTATAATCGGTGAAACGGAGGGGCTGTCAAGAGTCTTTCATGTGGTTAGTTAGGTTCAAGATGATATTTATTACCCCTCTCCAGACCGTGGCTTTCCGGCTCGTTCACCACCTTCCCTACACCATGGCCTTTGTGCACAGAGGACCTCCCAGCCCTCAGGTGCCCTCCGCGTCCTGAAACAATCCATATCTAGCGAGATCTTCTCAAAAGTCTTTCTATAAAAAGTCTTTCCTTTAAAGTCCTCCAGGTTCTCTTCAGATCTCCTTCTCCAGGGAATCGCTAGGACACTAATTACTTTCCTTTTCATGCTGCATAGGACTTCGGGCTATCAGAGTATAATTTTCAGAAAGCTAAAAACCTGACTCTCAGACAAATATAGAACGAACACATGTCAATTATTTATGTAGCTAATTCGAGAGGTGCTAAAGGTAAAGCTGGTTCAAAGGAGAGTTCGATGAACAGATGTCTGTGTGGTCAGTCAGGAAAGACATTCTACAATAAATTTTCTAAGCTACAGACTAAACTGGTTAGTGGCCTATGGGACCAAGAACACTATAATCTCTAAAGCTACCTTCCCTAGTCTTGGAAATCTACAAGGTAATGTGTAACTTCAGAGAATTTGGCCATTAGTCAGTAGCAAATAGCAACACAAACAACCATACATCTCCTTAAGAATTAAATAAAATTTGGGGGGACCGTGGGCTGGTCAGTGCTCCCCTATGCTATTGAAAGGGTGTGCAGTCCTCCTTTTAACCGGATCTCAAAGATTTTGAATACATTTTCGTGGCCAGGTCACTCACTCCATTTTATAAGAGGAAACGGAAGTTTGGAGAGATTAGCTAACTTGTCCAAGATCACACAACTGGTAAGGAGCTGAGCTGGAGCTTAAAATGAAGTCTATTGGACATAGCAGAGTACTTCTCCAAAAGCAGACTGAAGAGCCTCAGGCGGGTGACTCACAGCATGCGGGGTCAGCAGAGGACACATCTCAACCTGACACATAAGGATCCAAGGGATACAAATGTTTCCTTATTGTCCAGAAAGTCCATGACCTACAAAGACCACCTCTGATACCACGGGTGATATACAAACAGCCAAGAAGCATATAGCTTGTTGATCTTAGGTGTCACTAAGCCAAAGAGTTCTGTGATTCTGTGTTTTACGTCATCAGCTGGATTGTAACTTCTTGGAGAGCCCATAGATTGACTCAGTAATCATTTGCATCTATGGCAGATTATATTTTCCAAAGACACCTACATTTATCACATCTCATATGTTCTTCCTACAATGGGACTGTCTCTCCTACCAGAGGAAGCAAAATTTCCCCTGACACCTTGTATCTGGGTGGTGGTGGCCACTCTGACTGATGGAGATCAGTGGACGTGATGCCATGGGACTTTGAGGCTAGGTAGTAAAAAGTCACGGTCTCCACCTGGCTCTTTCTCTCTGTCTCTTTGTCTCTCCCTATTTCTCTCCCTCTTGAGATGCTTGCCCTTTGAACCCAACCGCCATTTTGTGAGGAAGCTCAAGGTACACAGAGTGACCAAGTGTGGATGTTTTGACCAACATCCTTTTCCCCCCGGCCCCCAACCACCAACAGCCAGCGTAAAGCCCCAGACCTGAGAATGAACACACAGTTATATGATTTCGACCCATGGGCTTTCCAGTCTTCCAGCAGAGACACTGCGGAGCAGAGGTCAATTATCCCTGCTGCGTGCCCTGTCTGAATCCCTAACCCACAGAAACCAAGAGCAGTAATAGATAACTTTTGTTTTGTTTTGTTCGAAGCTACTAAATCTTGGAGTCATTTCTTACCCAGCCGTAGGTAATTAATATACCGTATTATTGGCACTGGGCATTAATAGTTTCAACTTCTCATCAGTGGCTCAAGTGTAAATGTCATGTAGTTCTTCATAACTTTGTTGAGCGATATACCTGCACTTTGCTCACTGAGAGCAGGTAGGCTGTGTTCCGTGGCTGGGGAAGGAAGCTCCCAGCATCTGTGTCTCTGTCATTCTTCATGGCTCCTGCTTGTAATTGGATATGCCCTTGCTCATGTGAAGAGATAAATACTTACAATTCTGGAAAAAAAAAAAAAAAGCCAAGTGCTTGTCCTGGGGTTGGACAGAAATTGGGAAGATTTAAGGAAGTAATGATTCTTAATGGGGTGGGGCGACAGAAAGTTTGGGCTAAACTATAGGGTAAAATTCACTGGAAGTCAGATTAGATGTGACATGGCCTTGTCCACCATGATGATATTTAAGACGCACCTGACTGACCCAGTCAGGCCATTAGCTCGGGAGTCGTGAGTTCGAGCCCCACATTTGGTGTACAGATTACTTAAATAAAAATTTTTTAAAAAGATATTTCAGCAGTGTTCCATCCAGTGCATAAGTACATCCAGTGGGCAATGTTCTGCTGGAGTGAAGACATGCGCGTTTTTGCCTCATGAAGGGCTCCGGATGTATCCTCCCCAAATCTCAGTGGTGCTTCCTGTAGCTCCCAGCTCCTAGCAGAGAAGTTCCCACCTTGGGAGGTATGTTGAGATTTCTCAAGTTCTCTGCCAAAGAACCTCAGTTCAGGAGAAAAATAAATTAAACAGACCTCTGATTCAAGCAGCCATTAGCACAGGCTGACTCAGAGCATTGAACTTGGGGGACACAGAAGCTGATGAAGTAGTTTTCCCAGGAAGAGGCTTAATTTAGATAAAGTAGACTTTCAGGAATATTCTTTAAGAGCATGAGCACAATAAATGACTACAAAGAGCATATTTTAAAGATTCCTTGATTTATATGATTCTACCCTCATCTGCTGGAGGCTGTATTTTAAAATGATACCAAAACAACAACAGCAAAGACAGCAAAACATAGCCGCAAGGGAATCAGGCCTGTTTCTGCCACTTACTAACACATAATGTCTCCAAGTCTCTGTGTCCTCATCTGTAAAATGGGGAAAATAATAATCTGCCTCAAGGAGTTGTCCTGTGGATTAAGTAGGAAAATGCGTGGAAACCTCTTAGCCCAGTGTCTGTGACACAGTGAGATCAAGGGAGCTGTTTGTGGGGTGCCTGGGGGGCTTAGTTGGTTAAGCGTCTGACTTCAGCTCAGAACACGATCTCGCAGTTCATGGTTTCGAGCCCCACATTGGGCTCTGTGCTGACGGCTCAGAGCCTGGAGCCTGCTTCAGAGTCTGTGTCTCCCTCTCTCTCTCTCTGTCCCTCCCTCACTCGTGTGCATTCTCCATCTCTCTCAAAAAATGAATAAACATTTAAAAAAACCCTAATGATAAAAAGGAATTGTTTTCATGATCATTTTCCTGTTATTCTCCTTGCATTTCGTTCATCCATGTGTTTCTCATCTGTGTCCCCCCCCTCGAATGTGAACTCCAGACCAGCAGGAGCCCATTTAGTTCCTCAGATTCTTCTGGGGCCCAGGACCGTGGCTACCACAGGGTAGGTGCTGAATAAATAAATGACCCATTTTTCTTGACTTCTGTAGCACTGTATAAATGAACCGTTGCTAACAGTAATACGCATACTAATAGCTATTAAATTAATTAAACCAGGAGGCCATCACACTGAAGTGGCTCTAATGCCAGGGTGACCCACATAAGCACACCAAGATCTAAGCCTGTATATGCCTCGTTTACAAAATTGAAACCTAAGGACAACCCGCCACTGGCCGCCATCTAGGCCTGAAGCTATAGCCAATCAACAAGTTTTGATCAATGTTTTTAAAGTTTATTTACTTAGAGAGAGAAACAGAGAGCGAGAGCAGGGAAGGGGCAGAGAGAGAAGGAGAGAGGGAGAAGCGCAAGCAAGCTCTGTGCTGTCAGTGCAGACTGGGACCTGAGACTCAAAACCATGAAACAGCAGCTGGATGTTTAAGCGGCTGAGCCACCCAGGTGCCCCTGGATCAATGCTTTTGTTAATAATCTCTTACTGTGCCTAATTTGGAAATGAAACCTTGTCATAGGGATGTGCGTACAAGAAAAAAACATAGTATACATAGGGTTGGGTACTGCCCGCAGTTTCAAAAATTCTCCGGGGGTCTTAGAACATATGCCCCGTGGATAAGGGGCCACCACTGTCTATTTCTTGACTTGCCAAAGCTTCCTGTTGATTGATTTGTTTAACTTTCACACACCAGAGAATCTGAGAAGCATATTATTATTTTTTTTAATGTTTATTTTTGAAGGAGAGAGAGACAGACAGAGAGTGAGCAGGGGAGGAGCAGAGAGAGAGAGACACACACAGAATCCAAAGCAGGCTCCAGGCTCTGAGCTGTCAGCACAGAGCCTGATGTGGGACTCAAACTCACAAACCATGAGATCATGACCTGAGCCGAAGTTGGATGCTTAACCGACTGAGCCACCCAGGCGCCCTGAGAAGCATATTATAGAGCAGAGACTCCTAGATTCTGGCAATATGTGTTTTCCTCATCTTTCCTAGTAGTAAAACTTTTATCCAAGAACATGGCCACTAAGAATAATGATTACATTTGCTGACTTTGCTGGTAGCCAGGTGGGGCCACGTGACTTCTGGCCAGTGTGATGGACGGATTAGAGGATTGTGTGGCTCACCACCCTTCTCCTCTCTCTTCTTCATCATCCCTCTTGCATCCTGGCTTTGGGAATGCTGATGCCACCATGTTGGACCATAAGGACTGGTCCCTGAAGACTTCTTGAAGCAGATTGCTTACTTCTTCAATTTGTCTATCTTGTTAAGCAACTGTAATTTGGGGTTTTCTGTCACTCTTGGCAAGCTGATTCATTATTAATTCAGTGGCAAATGGTGCAAATCAGCACTCGAGGAGGTGACATTTAGTGACAGAATTGGTAACTACATAGCTTAGCTCAGAATGCATCCTATGAACAAGAAAAGCAGTCATGGTGAGGGCTTGCTTTTGATAGTGTTTTATCATTTCAAAGCCTTTGAAACGTAGTCTCGCTTTTGATCCTCATCATAAACTCCTGGGCCAGAGAAATAAAAGGACTTTGGGGGTGGCCTCTAAACTGAAAGCCATCCTCTCCTGGCCCTGGGGGTAGTGCTTTTTCTGTCGTGTCTCACCATCTGGGCTGACTCAACACTATTATGAATGGCATGGTAGAGGGCTGAGATTTTCCTTTCTAGTTTTTTTTTTTATAAACTTCTCAAATTGATTTCAATTATCTATATAATGATAACATTATCATGTTTTGGAAGGATGAATTGCGTCCCCTACAAATTCATATATTGAAGCCCTAATGGATATGGAGCCTTTGAACAGGTAACTCACGTTAAATGACGTTTTCCAGGGAGAGTCCTTATCCAATATGGCTGCTATCTTTATAAGAAGGGGGGTGCCTGGGTGACTCAATCAGCTGAGCATCTGACTCTTTTTTCTTTTTAAATCTATATGTTTATTTTGAGGGAGAGAAAGAGTGTATATGTGAGTGGGGAAGGGGGGGGGAGGATCCCAAACCAGCTCCTTACTGCCCGCTCAAAGCCCACTGTGGGGCTTGATCCCACAAACCATAAGGTCATGACCTGAGCTGAAACCAAGAGTTGGATGCTTAACCGACTGAGCTACTCAGGCACCACAACGGCCGACTATTGAATTTGGATTAGGTTATGATCCCAGGGTTGTGGGATCGAGCCCCCATCAGGCTCTGCACTGAGAGTGGAGCCTGCTTGGGATCGTGTCTCACTTTCTCTCTGTCTCCCTGCTTGTGCTTTCTCTCTCTCTCTAAAACAAACGATTTAAAATTTAAAAAAAAAAAAAAAGAGGAAGAGGCACCAGGGATGTGTGCATACAGAGGAAGGGCCGCGTGAAAGCTACCATCCAGAAACTAAGGACAGAGACCTTAGGAGAAACCATACCTATCAACACCTTGACCTTGGAACTGTCTGTTGCTTACACCACCCGGTTGGTATTTGGCAACCTTAGGAAACTAATACAAGGACCAAGTAATTTTCCCAGTGTCCGAAAGAAGATGGAGGTCCAAGTGTCGACTTCCAATCCAAGACTGGGAGTATCTCTGACTCCCAGGTCCTGCCTTATTCCCAGGAAGACAGACCTGTCCAGCCCCAACCCCTGTCCTGTCATTTCCATTTCTGGGGGCTGATAGCACCACTGTGAGTAGGCATGGACACAAGTAAATGCTTTACTGTTGACTATTATTTATCAGGAAAAAAAATTTCTACATACATGATTGTTTCCAAGATTTTTTTTTCCTTTTTTTGTTTTTTATTTATTTTTGAGAGAGAGAGAAAGAGAGCATGAACAGGGGAGGGTCAGAGAGAGAGGGAGACACAGAATCTGAAGACAGGTTCCAGGCTCTGAACTAGCTGTCAGCACAGAGTCTGATGCGGAGCTCAAGCCCACGAACTGCAAGATCATGACCTGAGCCGAAGCCGGACACTCCACCGACTAAGCCACCCATGCGCCCCTCCAAGATGTTTTTGAAAGTCAGAGTAAATGTCAAACTGAGTGGAAACAAAAAAGAGCATGACAGAAACTATAATGAGATGTCACTTCACACCCACTAGGATGGTTACAATCTTTTTCAGATGGAACACAACAAATATTGGCGAGAATATGGAGAAACCAGAATTTGAAATGTATTCTGTCTGTACAATGGATGTACCTGTGAAAGGGAATAAAGTACGAATGCACATTGCAATGCAGGCCAAGCTTGAATACATACGCCACAGGGGTGCCTGGGTGGCTCAGTCGGTTCAGCGTTTGGCTTCGGTTCAAGTCATGATCTTAGGGTTTGTGAGTTCAAGCCCCTCGTCCGGTTCTGGGCTGACAGCTAGCTCAGAGCCTGGAGCCTGCTTCAGATTCTGTATCTCTCTCTCTGATCCTCCCCTGCTCGCGGGCTGTCTCTCTCTCTGTCTCTCAAAAATAAATATAAAACATTAAAACAAAAAGGCTCCATTTAAAAAAAAAAAGAAAAAGAAAACATACGCCACAGAAAGAAGTCAGACACAAGGCCACATAGTGTATGATTCCGTGTATATGTAATGTCCAGAATGGATTAATCCACAGAGGCAGATGGCAGATGGTGGTTGCCAGCGCTGACTGAGTCCAGCGTTATCTTTCAGCATGATAAAAATGTTCAGGAATTTGATAAACGCTGTGGTTGCACAACATTGTAAATGTCCTGAAGGCCACTGATGTGTATGCCTTGAAATGGTTCATCTTGGGGGTGCCTGGGTGACTCAGTCAGTTAAGTATCTGACTCTTGATTTCAGCTCAGGTCATGATCTCATAGTTTAAGAATTTGAGCCCCACATCGGGCTCTGCCGTGAGCATGGAACCTGCTTGGGATTCGGCCTCCCTCTCTCTCCCCCCTCCCCTGCTCGCTCTCTATCTTTCTCTCTGAAAATAAATAAATATTTAAAAGTAAAGAAAATGGTTAATCTTATTTTGTGTACATTTTACCTCAATTTCTAAAAAAAATTTTTTTAAAAGAAAGCATGGGGGAAGAAGAGAGATTTACTATAAAGTCTCAGGGCCCTTGATTGCCTAAAACCTTCCAGGGCCAGGAGACAAACCCTAGTAGCATGTTCCCACAGCTGTATCTACTATTTTTTTATTTTTTATTTTTGAAACAGAGAGAGACAGAGCATCAGCAGGGGAGGGGCAAAGAGAGAGGGAGACACAGAACCTGAAATAGATCCCAGGCTCTGAGTTGTCAGCACAGAGCCCAACGTGGGGCTCCAACCCACAAACCGTGAAATCATGGTCTGAGCCAAAGTCAGACGCTTAACCCACTGAGCCACCCAGGCGCTCCTCTACTATTTTTTTAAAGAAGACCCCAAATTGTTTAACTTTCAGGTCCCACAAAACCTAATTCTGCCCCAGAGAAGGCTCTCACTGATTTGAGCCCTATAAATGGTTGAGGGAGACAAGTCAGTTTCACCTACAGTCTGCTCAGATCTCTTTGGAGGATTCAGGGAGGAGGGCAGCCCAATTCTGAGCAAAAACACTGATCCTCAGTGGCCACAAGACTCTGAAAATAAACCCAAATCCTACAGAAACATTTCTCCTTGGGAAGCATCAACTCAGCTCAGCAGGAAGCCCCCCCCTCCGCCAATTCCAGCTCCTTCCTGGATCTTTGGATCAACCTCGTTCTTTGCCAGAGCCAGCTAGCTAGGATTGGATGATCAGTAATCCGAGTTTGCTTGGAACTAAGGCGTTTCCCAGGGGACAGAATTTTCAGTGCGAAATCCCAGGAAGTCCCAGGCAGACCAAGACGGTGTGTTCATCCTCATGAAGGTGAGAAGTCTGAACACCTCGGGGTTAGACTGGATTGTAACCACATTCATTCCTTCCAGAGATTTAGCGAGATCTTTTAAGGGACCTTATGTTCTCCTGAGCACTAGTTCTTTAAAACTGAATGAAAATACTGTATGATTCCACTTACGTGCGGTATCTAGTGCAGTCAGATTTACAGAGACAGAAAGTTGAGGGGTGGTTGTCACAGGTGGGAGGGAGGGAGAAAGGGGACTTGTTATTTAATAGGTTTTCAGTTTTGCAAGATGAAAATGTTCTGGAGGTCTGTTTCACAGCAATGTGAATATACTTCACATTACTGAGCTATAAGTGAAAACAACATATACTAAGATGCTGAATTTTATGTTACATGTTTTTTACCACCATAAAAAAAATTATAGAAGAAGAAGACGACCAAGGCCTTGCCCTCCAGCTGGCCCTGGTTTCTCGGAGGGAGACCAAGGGCAAGTAATTCAGTGCTCTTTACAAAGTACTTTCAATTTTTTTTTTAAGTTTATTGATTTATTTTAAGACAGAGAGAGTGAGCAGGGGAGGGGCAGAGAGAGCGGGAGAGAGAATCCCAAGCAGGCTCTGCAGAGTCAGCAGGAGCCTGATGCAGGGCTCAAATCCATGGACCATGAGACCGTGACCTGAGCTGAAGTCAAGAGTTGGACACTTAGCGGATTGAGCCCCGCAGGCGCCCCACCATGTACTTTCAGAGCCACAAGCACAGCTGACACTCTGGACAATCGGTGAGAGAGAGATTATCAAGCATATTTCACGGATGAAGGAAGAAACCGCTGGGCCTCAAAGCCGGATCTTATGACTCTTCAGCCCACGCCAGGTCTGACGCCCCATGCTACACGGAAGAGGACTGTGCCTTCCGTGACGTGGATGTTTACATCTGTCTGCTGTCAGGGACATGGATTCTGGAGAGGGCACGTGATCTCCGTATGACTCACAGTCTTAGGAGGCCCCCCAGTCTGGCAGCAAGCTGACATGTCGGGGCCCCGCTGGCTGGAGCTGGAGAAGCCCGGATGGAGTTAACAGCCTCTAAAAGCTTGTTTCCTGGGCAATCTCTGCAGCTGGCACGGTGCTGAGGGGCTGGCTTTGTCTCCTCCGTGGCACTCTTCTTTTCTGCCCAGTGTGGGGGAGGACCCTGCAAAGAGAGCCCTTCCTGGCACGGGCCAGCCCACAGCATTGGACACAGACATCCCCACCAGCCATTCCTGCCAGCAAGAGACAGAGAGAGAAAGGAGTGCAGGGACAATATGTTAAACAAAGATATTAACTCTGCCCTTAAACAGTGTGCTAATGAAGCCTGTGGGCTGGACTCCAATGTCTCCGGTTTTGAGGACCCTTAGTCGGGGCGATTAAATGAGAGTGTTTTGGGCTATTAGCATAACTGGTTCAGAGTCGAATGTCTACGTGTTTGGAGAAGCAGAGGCCTCAGCCGTGGGTACTGGAGCGCTGGGTCTCCCGCTTTCTGGCTAACCACGGCGCCTCCCCGCCTGCTGTCACCCCCAAGCCAAACTGGGGCTCCTTCCCCTTCGCATTTACTGGGGAAAGCCGGACAGGCCAGGCAGCCCGGGCACTTTGACAAACAGTCCCTATTAGAACCACATGGAGCAAGGGAGCGAAGTCCCCCCAAAATGAGGTGCTGTTTAGACAACTGTGCCATCTTCTTGCAGGCCCCACCCGTGTGCTTCCTCATCGAGACCCTGCACTCCAGCCACACGAGCCTCAGTGTTCTGAAAAGTCATTTAAAAATGATCACTGTCTTAGTTCGCCTGCACTGCTATAACAGGTACCATAAACAAACAACAGACGTTGATTTCTCACATTGCTAAAGTCCAAGGACAAGGCGCCAGCAGATTCGGTGTCGGCTCTACCCAGCTCTCCGATGGCTGCCTTCTCTCTGTGTCCTCATGTGACCCAGACACAGTGTCGACCATCTCTCTGGTGTCTCTTCTTGGGGGTCCCATTTGTGGGGGCTTCACCCTCATGACCTCACTACCTCCCAATGGCACCACCTCCCAATGGCCCTGCCTCCAAATACCATCGCATTGGGGGTTAAATTTCAACACATGAATATTGCAGAGACACAGACATTCAGTCTATAGCAATCAACACGGAGGAAAAATCCCAAATGTGCCAGTTTGAAGATTTGCTACCATGAGTTCTTCAAGGATCGATCATTCTGGAATGACCTTCTGGGCTCCAAATGGCAAGTCACTGATATCAGACTTCCCCACAGCCTCACTTGTCGGGTATGACGTATGTGAATCCCCGCAGTAATTTTAGGCTTGGGCAGACAGTGTTTTAGAATCTCCGTGTCATTATCAAAACGTGCAGATTAAATAGAGCTGTAAGTCCTCTGCAGTCCCTCCTGTCAAGAGATTGGAGGCTTAGAACGTGCTTTACCCAATAGAATGCACTGGTAGTGACGCTGTGTGACTTCGGAGCCTGGCAGCTCTGGTTCTTGTCTTCTTTGAACCCTGGCACCAGCACACTGGAGAAGCCACGATGAAGGACCACCTGCAGAGGGAGGCCCAGTCTCCTCCTGCCATGCCAGCTGGCCCAGCCCAGAGGTCATCTTAAAGACAGTCCAGCCCTTGCGGATCCACTCTCAGTGAGCCGGGCACGGACAGCAGAACTGCCCAGTCGGCCCACAGACTCAGAAGACGTAATAAATCATTGCTGTTTTAAACCACTAGGTTTGGGGCGCCTGGGTGGCTCAGTCGGTTAAGCCTCCGACTTCGGCTCAGGTCAGATCTCACATTCGTGGGTTTGAGCCCCATATTAGGTTTTGTGCTGACAGGTAGCTCAGAGCCTGGAGCCTGCTTCCAGTTCTGTGTCTCCTCCTCTCTTTGCTCCTTCCCATCTCATGCTCTGTCTCTCTCTGTATCAAAAATAAATAAAACATTAAAAAAATTAAAAAAAAATAAACCACTAGGTTTGGGAATTGTTTGTTTCACAGCAAAAGACAACTAACATAAAATGTGCCTTTTAAAAACTCATTCTGGGGGGCACCTGGGTAGGCATATGACTCTTGATTTTGGCTCAGGTGATGATCTCACGGTTCGTGGGCCTTGCATCGGGCTCTGTGCTGACAGCTCAGAGCCTGGAGCCTGCTTCAGATTCTGTGTCTCTCTCTCTCTGCCCCTCCCCCGCTTGTGCTCTGTCTCTCAAAAATGAATAAACATTAAAAAAAAAAAAAGCTGAACTTAAAGAAACAGACAGTAGATTGGTGGTGGCCAGGAAGAGGGAGGAGTAGAAATGGGGGAGGGGGAGATGTTAGTCAAAGGGGACAAACTTCCAGGGATAAGATGCAAAAGTCCTGGGCATCAGTCAGTGTACAGCGTGGGGACTGTAGTTCACAGTGTTGCACTGTATACTTGAAGGGTGTTAAGAGAGCACCTCTTTTTTTTTTTT
>NC_043713.1:16193525-16224225 GCF_006229205.1 Suricata suricatta | reverse complement strand
CTCTGTCTCCCTGTCTCTCTCAAAATAAGTGAACAAACATTAAAATAATAATCATAAAGCTGGGGCACCTGGGTGGCTCAGTCAGTTAGGCATCCGACTCTTAATTTCAGCTCAGGTAATGATCTCACGGTTTGTGAGTTCGAGCCCCGCATCAGGCTCTGTGCTGAGAATGCAGAACCTGCTTGGAGGTCTCTCTCGATTCTTTCTCTCTGCCCCTCCCATGCTCGTTCGCTCTCTCTCTCAAAATAAATAAATAAACTTAAAAAAAAAGCCTAGGTAGCATTGGTGCACCTGCTGGTTCAGTAGGACTTTTGAATTTGGGGTTGTGAGTTCCAGCCCCATGTTGGGTGTAGAGATAACTTAAAAAATGAATAAATAGGGGCACTTGGGTGGCTCAATAGGTTAAGCCACTGACTTATGCTCGGGTCATGATCTCGCAGTTCTCAGGTTTGAGCCCCACAGCTCGAGCTGTCAGCACAGAGCCCGGAGCGTGCTTTGGATTCTGTGTCTCCCTCTCTCTCTGCCTCTCCCCTGCTCATGCTCTGTGTGTGTGTCTCTCTCTCAAAAATAAATAAAAAACATTTTAAAAATTAAATAAATAAATAAAACTTTTAATAAAAAAAATAAAGCTTAAGTATCATCTTCCCTCCTCTCTCTCTCTCTTTCAACCTCCCATCCCCCTACCACATAAGCTGTCACCAGATTCTAATATTGGCAACTCCAGAAATTCTGTGTCAGGAGGAAAGGGAAAGGAAAGCTGGGTTTGAGTTGTCTCTGCCCAGCAAGCATTTGTTTAGGTTTATATTTATTCGGGTGGCTTATAAGGAAGAGTCTTGGTTTTGGGCCCCCCCCCCAGTGCTAGTGGTCTATTTGGGAGGTGATTCCAGAAGCTCTGTGAGCCAAAAGGGACGTGAGTCATCAAGACAAGGAAGCACACAGTGTGTGTTAATGATGGGTTGTCCCTTTAGGCAGTTGGGGTTTGATCCCTTTGGGTCCCCTCTGAGGGATGATATAGGACACTTCGTAGAATTGTGGCACAGAAAGGGGAAGAACCTGGGGGCGGGGGGTGGGTATTTATCCATCAGCTCCTGTAGCTGTTGACTCAAGCTTGCTCCTGCAGCCTTTCCAAATGTGTGCGCGCTGGCCAAGGAAGGCCACCAGGCAGAGGCACCAGTGCTTGGAACAAGAAGCCGTCAGTGTGTAGGGAAGCTGCTTCCATGGGTACAGCCGACCTCCAAGGTGGGCTGAAGGGTTATAGGCGGACCCCCACAGTGTCTTCTCTAGGAGGATGGATGGAAACTGTGGGACAGCCAAATCTCCCCTTCCCAGGAATGCTTTAAAGTCATCACTGGAGGGGCTTTTGGGTGGCTCAGTCAGTAGAACATCCAACTTTGCTCAGGTCATAATCTCATGGTTCGTGGGTTCAAGCCCCACATCGGGCTTTGTGCCGACAGCTCAGAGCCTGAAGCCTGCTTCAGATTCTGTGTCTCCCTCTCTCTCTCTGACCCTCCCCTGCTCGCGCTATTTCTGTCTCTCAAAAATAAATAAAAAACATTAAAAATAAATAAATAAATAAATAAATTTTAAAAAAATTAAAAATAAAAAAAATAAAGTAATCACTGGAATCTGTCCATTTCCTTCTTTCCTTCTTACTTCCTTTCTTCCTTCCCTTCCTTTCCTTTCCCTTCCTTTCCTTTCCCTTCCCTTCCCTTCGGCACAGCTGGCCCACAGTGCTACGTTAGTCTCAGGTGGGTAGCGTGGTGACCCCACAGCTCTGCAGGTCATGGCACTCAGGCGTAGCTCCACCACCCGTCACCATACGGCGGCCTCACGACACCATTGCCTGTATTCCCTAGGCTGGGCCTTTCATCCTGTGACTACTCACTCCGGGAGGGATCGGGTCATTTCCTCCCCTGCCACTGCACTGGACCACGCCCGTCTCTCTTCCCCACTTGTCCGTCCCCATCATCAGCGTCTCCCTCTGGCCAGTCTGTTCCTCATCCCCCCACCAAAGAGATCATTTCCGAATTCAGACCTAAGGACACCACCCTCCTGCTTCAAACACGAGGGTCGTCTCAGGGCTCCGAGGGTAAAGATCAAAATCCGGGGGAGCTCACGAGGTTTGGCCCTGACCTACCCTCCCGCTTTGTTAAACACAAGAAAAACAGCCTTCAATATTCAGCCATGTTTCTTTACTATGCTGGCTTTCCTCTTTCCACAGGGCCTTTGCACAGACTGTTCTCTCTTCCGGGGAAGCTTTCCCCACACCCCCAGCTTTCTTGGCTTTTTAATGACACAGTTTCAGCTCAATCGGAAGTGTCTTCAGAGAGGTTTTCCCTCCACCCTCTGGCTAGGTCAGCTCCAGTAGCCTGTGCCGTGAGAGCCCCGGACGGCTCTGCTCCTTAGCACTAGCACCGTTATTCTGCAATCAGTTGTTTGTTTCCCCCATGACCACAGTGTCCCTTTTACTTTTTACTTTTTACTTTTATATTCTCCCCGTTATCCCCTGACACTGAGCTCAGAACCTGCCTGGCAGACGGCAGGTTCTCAGCAATATTTGTGGCATGAATTTGAAGACATACATTTAAAAGGGATGTACTGGGAGGAAAAGCTTAACAAAATATGACAAGCCAAGAAATAGATTAGCACATGTAAACAGACATATTTTAAGGGTATAGATTATTTTTTTAATCTTTAATGTTTGAGAGAGAGAGAAAGTCAGATCATGAGTTGGGGGAGGGGCAGAGAGAGAGAGAGAGAGGGAGATGCAGAATCCAAAGCAGGTTCCAGGTTTTGAGATGTCAGCACAGAGCCTGAGGCGGGGCTCGAACTCAGGAGCCGTGAGATCATGACACGAGCTAAAGTCGGACACTTAGCCGACTGAGCCACCCGGGCACCCCAAGGGTATTACTTGTAACTGAAAAAGCTAAAAGCCTAAACGTCTTTGAACATGGGAATAGCTAAATAAACTGTGCTACATTCATGCTCTGGATACCCCACACTTTTGATTTAATGACATAGAAAGATGACACTTGATAGAAAAAAATATAAAAGCAAACTGTAGAACGGTATGGACAGTGTGGCCCCATTAGGTGTGTCTGAGTAATGCTTGTGTGCATGCACTTGATTTGCATAGAAACGATATGAAAGGTGACTCAGGAAAAAAAAGTGGCAATCCTTGGGGCATGGGAAGGATAAATGCCCCTTGCTATTTCCATAACACTTGCACATTTCATTTCTTTAATTACTTAATGCTAGTGAGGTGGAATTTCAGGCATCCGTAGGGGAGATTTTCTTTTTGAATGGAGACTATTTCTCTGCTTAGGAAACAAGTCTATTGTGTTTACCCCCAGGAAATCTCTCCACTTGTCGAGAACTCCCACAGGATCCGGAGTTGAGGCTATTCGCTGAGCACCCACCAATATGGAGGAAACGCCAGTGTGCAAACTCCTTTGTCTCGCTCAAGACTTCTGGGACATTCCAAGATTCCATTTCCTTTCATTAAAAAGAAAATTGTCAAGAGGTTTTTCTAGATTCGTTCATTCTCCAAGTAAGCACGGCATTTGGCTGGAGTACTCTGCATTTAGCACAAGGCAAGAACGACACAGTGAACCTGCTTCAAGTGATAGAATGTTTCTCATAGATTAAATTAAAGCATTACTTTTCTGAACCCCGTCACATTGCTAGATTCAATGTTTAATTTAATTCATGCTTAGTGAAATTCAGAGCACCTGTTACTTTATAAAGCACTCAGGGAATCGGTACGGTAGAGTTAGAATTAAATCAACACACCTTGAATTACATCAGGCACCCCCTCTTCAAAGCAGTGTGATTCCGACAAATCTAAGCTTCCTTATCTGTAAAATGGAAATACTTGTCTCTCATGGAATTGGTTTAAGGAGAAATATATATGTTTCTACATTAGGGACATGCACATCAAAACCACAATGAGATACAACCTCACACCCATGAGGGTGACTTTTACAAAAACAAAACCAGAAAATAACGAGTGTTGATAAGGGTATAGAGAAATTGGAACACTTGTGCACTGCTGGTGGGAATCAAAATTGGAAGCTATGGAAAATAGTATGGCAGTTCCTCAAGAAGGTGACCATAGGACCACTACCTGACCCAGCAAGTCCACATACACCCCCAAAGAATTGAAATCAGGGGCTCAAACTGATACACCCAAGTTCATAGCAGCACCAGTCCCAAAAGTGGGAAACCACATAAATATCTATTGACAGATAAATAGATAAACAAAAACGTGGTACATACGTATGATGAGATATTGTTCAGCCTCAAAAGGAATGATATTCTCACCCATGTTACAACACAGATGGACGCAGAAACCATTACACTTAGTGAAATCAGACAGGGAAAGAGAAATATGTAATTCCATTCACTTAAGGTACCTAGAATAGCAAATTCATAGAGACAGAAAGTAGAATAGAGGTCACCAGGAGTTATGGGAGCTGGGATGGAGGGTGATGGAGAAAGGGGTACAGAATTTGGGGGAGAGGCAAGGCTGATGAAAAAGTTCTAGGAATAAATAGTGGTGAAGGTTGGATAACACTGTGAAGGTAATTAATGCCATTGAACGATTTACTTAAAATCATTAAAATGGTGAATTTTACATTATATATATTTTACCACAATAACTAAATTATATTATATGTATTTCGAGCACCTAACATGGTACCTGGGTGGGGAGGGGGTGTCGGATTTAATTTGAAGCATTCATTAGGTAGTATCTTTACCAGGATCAAGACCTTTCCATAGTTAAAGAAATTGGGTAGGAAGTCTATGGAGACGAGAGCAATAGCAAAGTACTAAAGAAAAGGTAGTCTTCAACCTTTTATTAGCCGTGGTACCCGGCCTTTGGTGGGACACAAAACACAGAAGGTGGAACCTGCCCAACCCTGTCCCCGCACCCAATACTATTACACTTCTATAAATGAGATGCTGCAGAAGGGAAGTGCAGAAAATATTAATTAACTTTTCCTGTGGAGCAAGAGGATTCCCACATATGGCCAACTCTGCTGTCTGGCAAGTCCTGGTACCGAGTTGAGGGATAGGTGATGGGGGTGTCCTCAAAAGTCTACAGAGTTTTCAGGGCGCCTGGGCAGCTTCGTTAGTTGAGCATCTGACTCCAGTTCAGGTCATGATCTCATGGTTCGTGGGTTTGAGCTGACAGCTCAGAGCCTGGAGCCTGCTTCAGATTCTGTGTCTCCCTCTCTCTCTGCCGCTCGCCCCTCTCCCCTCCCTGCCGCCCCCCAGCTCATGCTCTGTCTTTCTCTCTCTCAAAAATAAATAATAAAACATTTTTAAAAATTAAAAATAAAAAGATAAAGAGATGTGTTTTATTTTCTGCTTCCTGATGCTGAGGTCTTGCTCATGGTGTCAGGACTGTCCCTCCCAAGATCAGCCATTTCCTAGAGAGAGTAAATAACTCCCCCAGGAGCACACTTGTCAAATACAAACCAACCAACCCGAAGTCCACACCTCAACCACCTCCTTTATCGGGCTCTCATGCCCTGGGTCACTGCTCGAATCACCCCCAAAGCGGGTCCCAAACAATCAAGGACTCCATTTGTGCCCCTGAGCCTGCTGACCTGATTCAGACTCGCCAGTCCTAAACCTGATAATTCTGCCTTGCCCATGTCTTCCTACAGAAACCACCAGAAAGCCTCTTGCCCACAGTTTCCCTCACTAGCTCTGCCTCCAGATCTACTCTAGTGCTTCCCTGCACTTGCCCCGCCCCCCAACCACTGCGTGGGGTTTCCCCTCCTCTGGGGAACTGTAACAAACTATCTTCTTTTTTTAGTGTTTATTTATTTTTGAGAGAGAGAGAGAGACACGGTGAGAGCAGGGGAGGGACAGAGAGGGAGACACAGAATCAGAAGCAGGCTCCAGGCTCTGAGCTGTCACATAGAGCCTGATGCAGGGCTCGAACCCATCAACCGTGAGATCATGAGCTGAGCCAAAGTTGGACGCCCAACCAACTGAGCCACCCAGGTGCCCCACAAACTATCTTTTCAATGGCAATCATTTCCTTATTAGTTGGTCAAACTACACTTCAAATTCTCTACTGATACACTATCTTTCAAAACAGTGGACACCACTGCTTTTTTTTAAATTTTTAAATGGCAACAACAGTAACATCTGCTGAAATAAAGGAAAGAGGCTAACATCTGTTATTTTTAAAATTTTTTAACGTTTTTTAAAATTTATTTTTGAGAGAAAGACACAGAGCGTGAGTAGGGGAGGGGCAGAATCAGAAGCAGGCTCCAGGCTCTGAGCTAGCTGCCAGCACAGAGCCTGACGTGGGGCTCAAACCCAAAAAATGTGAGATCATGACCTGAGCTGAAGTGGGCCGCTTAACCCAATGAGCCCTCCAGGCACCCTGAGGCTAACATCTATTAAGCTTGACTGTGTTGGGCCCTCAAATAAGGAACCTCAGGCCTGGAGAAGTTAAATACTTGCCCTGTGTCACTGGTAAGTGATGTAGATGGAAACTGAATTTGACTTTGAACTTGGAGAAGGCAGGATTAGGGGAGGAGGAGAAACAGAAATTCCTAAACAGAGATCAGAACTCTGTGATGTCACAGAGGCCAAGAAGAGAGACTATTGAAGTGGACTGGACAAGTGGTAATTTCCTTTTCTTAGGACATTAAGAAAAAAAATGTTTGGGGCGCCTGGTTGGTTGGATTTGTAGAGCAGGGGTCTCCTGATCTCCCCAGCGGTGAGTCTGAGCTTCATGTTGGGTATACTGATAACTTTAAAAAAGCGTTTGACGGCACCTGGGTGGTTCAGTTGGTTACGCTTCCAACTTAGCTCAGGTCATGATGTTACCGTTTGTGAGTTCGAGCCCTGCATCGGGCTCTGTGCTGTCAGCACAGAGCCGGCTCTGTCCCCCTCTGCCTCTGCTCCTCCCCTGCTTGTGCTCTCTCTTTCTTTCTCTCAAAATAAATACATAAACTTAAAAAATGTTTGTTAGTGTCCACTGGTGATGGCTAAAAGTTGAGTACAGATTTTATCTTGTTCTAAGGTATGTGTTTTACTTTGGATCTAAAAATATAAGGGCTTCGTCGAATCACGTATTAGCTGTGATGGAAGAAGAGAGGTGTTGAACCTCAGGACTGGCAAGTTAATAAAGCACCTGCTGGTACTGAGCTAACAAACCTGGAAGTGGCTACTGTATCTCGGGCCCAAGGTCATTCCCATCAGTTTGTACTAAGCGCTACACACAGATGTGCCGGGCATAGCGAATGGTAACTTTGGAGTTTTCAGACTGATGTTTTGCACGCACAAAGGATGCAAATGCAGATCTTTTTTTTTATTATGCTCTATAAGTGTCATCTCAAAATAGAAGACATTCAAGGCATCTCATTTCTGGGATATTACTGAATTTCTTGCCTAGTTAAAGTCCAGTTTTAGCTTTATGGCTCATGCCACCACCAGGGTCCCCAAATTGTATGGAGTATGGAGCGGGACAGGGGCGAAGGCCCTTAGTCATGCACTTGGAAAACCACATGTGTTTTGGGGTGTGTGTATACCACCCAGTTAATGTGCCCATTAGAGGAAGCAGTTAATGCTAGAGTCTGAGAACTGGGCATCCACCTGACAATACCGGCAGCGTTTCACACGGGCAGTGTGACCAGTAACAGGTGTGACAGACACGGCAATGTGTCTCCTCAGTGTCCGTCCCACCCTCTTTGCTAATGAGCCAGAGGAGCGAGGGTGGGGTTGATGATGCACCAGCTCGTTAGTCACCTTCCCTCCTCTCTTGCAGGTACGGTTGGTCATGTCACACAGTTGAGGACAGGGATGGGTGAGCAGAAACCCGCTGGGAAGACAGAGGCGGCAAATCCAGCCTCCCCCTTCCCCTCCCGCAAAGGGCGATGTGTGTGCAGCCTGGCAGCCATCACGAAACCAGGAGGTGGACAAGCTGAGCATGAAGCCAGCTTGCTGGACTGATGGGGTAAAAAATAGAAAGCTCCTGGGTCCCCGTTGGCATTGATAAGTAGCTGTCCCAAAGCCAGCTATTGTCAACTTTGTCCCCAACATTTCATTAGGGAAAATGTGAAACATACAGGGAAGTGGGAGGAATTATACCAGGGGACCCCCTCCACCTGTCACCTGTCCCCATTTTAGTATATTTGCTTCATTGCATGTGTGTCCATCACCTGTCCTAACCATCCCTCAATCCATCTCTTCTACACACATCTCTAACACTCTCCCTCCGCATTTCAGTGTGCATGTTACTAAGGAGACTATTTGTTTAGAAACCTTTTTTAATGGAACATTTTACTGAGATACTTACAGAGTCATATGCAGTTTTAAGAAATAATGTAGAGAGGGGTACCTAGCTGGGTCAGTCAGTAGAGCATGCGACTGTTACTCTCAGGGTGGAGAGTTCAAGCCCCACATTGGGCATGGAGCCTCCTTTAAAAAAAATAAAACCAGGGGACCCTGGGTGGCTCAGTCAGTTAAACGGTTAAGCGTCCAACTGTTGATTTTGGCTCAGGTCATGATCTCATGGTTCCTGAGATCGAGCCCGGCATCAGGCTCTGTGGTGACAGCATGGAGCCTGCTTGGACTTCTCGCTCTCCCTCTCTCTCTCTGCCCCTTCCCAACTCACGTTCTCTGTCTCTCTCAAAATAAATAAATAAATAAATAGAAACAAGCTCTTTAAAAACTAAAAAAAAAAGTAACTTTTAGCTCTCTGGAGGGCATATAATGGTATCTTATTGTGATGATTTGAACTTGCATTTCCCTGCTGATTCATGGTGCTGAGCACTCCTTCTTGTGCTTATTGGCCATTTGGGTGTCTTCTTTTGTCAGGATGGCAGAACCACAAGCTGGGGACAGTCAGAATCCCTCAGCCCCTGCTTGGAGGAGAACCATCTGAGCGGCAGAAGCTGTGGGTGAATGAGAAATAACCCTCTGTTTTGTGAATCCACCGAGACACCCTCCCGTTTGCTTCACGAGTGAAACTGTACATTAAATTATACCTCAGTACACTTCATAAAAGAGAAAAAGAAAATGAATGGTGGAGAAGAAGTTGATCCGGAGAAGATCAGAACCCAAAGGGCTGTTGAGCTGCCCCTGGACCTCCAAGCAGGACTCATGCAGGAAGCGGGTTCTGTGCCTTAACCTCTCGAGGTGGGATTGACCCTATACCGAAGACGTGTAATACTAACTAAACTGTGCTTCTCCCGAAGGGAGAAGGGAAAAGTTAAACTAGAGCCTTGCAGATGAGATGGGATAACCCAATACTGTCAAAGACCCCAGCCCGGGTCTCAGGCTTCAAGGTCAGCTTCAAAACTGCTCATCTCCTGTGGCCTGGGAGCCCCCCGCAACACTAAACGGAGTCATCCGGAAACTCAGTTATGCACAGGTATTCCTGAACCCTGTGAACTGTCCTTGGCTGAACCTGGCTCCCCTCTGCCAGGCCTGCCAGGCTCTGTTTGAAGAGCTTGCAAATATATAGGGTTGAAAATGAAAAAACATTCTCTCCAGGGCTAGACCAAGTCCTGGGGTTAAGACTTGTTAGGAAAGCCCACCTGCTATCCTTTGAAATAGATAAAAGACATTTCAATCTCTTGCCATGAAAAACCCCGGGCACTCCCGGCTCCCCCTTCAGCTCTCCCACACCCTGCTCCCCCCACCCCAAAACCCTATAATTAAAAAGACTCTTTTCAGACTGGAGTACAATTTGAGCACAATCGTTATGAAAACGCTGCCCCGTTTCTGTGGTTACTGACAAACTCCCTTTGTGTAAATCTCATTAAATCAAACCAGGGACTCCTGGTTTTGTTTTTGTGGGTTGTTTTTTTTTTTTTTTTTTGACAATTCCTGGGAAGAAAAAGCTATGTTGATTTTAGAAATAATGTTGCAAATCTCAGGTATGAGACCTCTTTGGATTAGAAAATAGTATTATTTATCTCTCTGAAACCGCTAACGAATTGAGCGTGAAAAATTGACAAAGGGTTTTGTGTCCCCACGTGCTTTTTCTCATTCCTGTAGAAAGCGGCTTTCTTTGACAAGCTAGCTTCTGTTTATGCCTTTGAGGAGACAACGAGAATTACTGAAAATATTGCTTTAGAAACTATGTTCCATTCATTTGCGTCCTGTACATTTTGGGTGCTTAGGAGGAATTTGCCTCTCACTTGATAAGAATGATTCTTATTCAAGCTGAAAGCAACAGTGGGTTTTCCTTATACTCTGAAAAGCTTGAAAAGTGGAATGGTTGTCACATAAAATTAAAGACAGCAGTGGAATTTTTAGATCTTAGAGAGTAGCATGCGATCTAGAAAACTTGGAATTCCTCTCTGCACCTAGAAGCTGTGGTAGCTAGCTGTCCTTATCCTTTATTCCCCTTAATTTTGTTCTTTCTAGTCCCGTTCTAGAATTTCCGAAGTCTATCACCGTCAGAATATTCCTCTTTCCCTGTGTCTTTTTCCAGCAAAAATGTAAATGGCGTCGATACTTTCTTACCATCAAATGCGCAAATAGACTCGAAAGGACCCTATTCTGGGCACAGCCAGTAAAAAATGAGAATACCGCTGACCATCTGGACTGCTCCCCAGGGGTCATGTTTGCAAATGCCTTTCCTTGCGTGAATTAGGGCTCTTCCGTGTCACTGTGCCACATCCTAGGGACTGGAGACAAGCTTCTAGGGGACTTCATTTAAAGGATTAACTTCCACTGATTCAATGGTCTTTTTTTTTTTTTTTTTTTTTGATACAGAGAGAGACAGAGCATGAGGGGGGAGAGGCAGAGAGAGAGAGGGGACACAGAATCGGAAGCAGGCTCCAGGCTCTGTGCCAATAAGGCTTATTGGCACAGAGCCTGACACGGGGCTCGAACCCACGAACATGAGATCATGACCTGAGCTGAAGTCGGAGACCCAACCGACTGAGCCATCCAGGCGCCCCCACTGACTCATTGGTCTCATAGGGATCTTCCTCATGGTCCACCGGGCTGGAATTCACGCTTAACTTAGCACATGGTTGCTGTAATCAATGACTGATGTCAGGTGAGGAGAGACAGATGCCCCAGATAAGGATAAAAGATCATGAGTGTGACTATTCGGGTACACAGCTGGAATAGAAACTCTGAATGCCACGCAGGCCTGACTTGCCCCCTCTCTCTTTATCTCCAGGTTCCCCCTGGTTCCTCCTGCCCCATGCTAGCATTTGCCTTATAAGCCCACTCTGTTTATTTCATTCTATGTGTTATGTTTCTTTTTTTTAAGTTTATTTTTATTTATTTTGAGAGAGAGATACAGAGCGAGCCATGGAGGGGCAGAGAAGGTGGCGGAGACGGAATCCAAGGCAGGCTCCAGAGCCTGATGCGGCGCTTGGACTCAGGAAACTGTGAGATCATGACCTGAGCCCAAGTCAAGAGTCAGATGCTTAACTGACTGAGCCACCGAGGCGCCCCTGGTCCTGTGTGTTGTTAGAGCGTTGTTTCTTACACAGGCTGGAAGGGGCCGCTCTTCGGGGTGGTCCTCCCGCGCAGGCGTTCTGCTCTGCCAGGGATCGCCCACTGGTAAATGTGAAGAGAACCTCTCTAATCCTTTCCAGGGAGTATCAAGGAAGTACCAATGCCTGAGAATCTAGAGCTGTGGGGCCTCGGTCAGACATGCTTTACAGAACACAGACAACCTTCTGAATGACAATCTAAAAAGACAGAGATAAAGCTTTAGATCAGAACCAGAAATATGTTTACCCTGAATGAGATTGTGAAGACCTAGGCAGACCTTAGGAGGTTTACTAGTGAAGAAAAGACTATCAGACAAAGGGAAGGGGGGAGGAGGAGAGGGCAAAAGGGAAGAGGATTACAGAGGCACACCCTCTTGTGAGATTACATAGTGATTAGCACAGTGAAAATGAATATTTATGAAGCCGGTGTTGATTATACTGTATTACAGGGGATCATTTGAATAATCATGAATATGTTTCCATGCATTTGGACCTAATGGGATGGTTTTCAGTCTTTAATGAGGCAGTGGCGCGTGTTTGAAGAGCCTGGGAGAGGGGAGTGAGGGCAGAGAAAAGGGAAGGAACAATACAGGTCACCAGGTTGCAACACAGATTTTTCTCACTGTATTTCTCTCTTAACACGGCAGTCCTGTCTGCATAGAGTTGAGGGGAAAATAGCTAAAATCATGAATTGGGGCCTCCTCAGTGCATAGGCTAAAAGGTTGAGTGATTTTTTCCGAGGTCGCACAGCTATATAGTGCCTGAACCAAGACTTCAGATACATCTTGACAGAGTCACTTCCAAGCCCGCAGGGTCAATAGACATCCAGGTCCCTGGTTACACCTACTGTCCCCCCACCATTACCATGGGTTTTCCCTGTAATTGGCCTAAAGGTTGGGATGTTCAATGGTTTCTTTCATCAAATGGTTTCAGGAAAGCATCCATTTATTTATTCTACCTACAGTCTGTGGCGAGATGCCAGGTTCCCAGAAATGCTGGTGGTTGTTCTGAAAGCAGAGATCCAGGAGAGCAGGTGGAGGGAGGCAGGGAAAAGCCTTAGATGGGAGCATTTCTGTTTTTGTGAGTTGTTGGGTGGCAGGGAGGTACTATGGTCCAAGAAAGATTGAGGAAGTGTAGACGGTTCAGTGTGACATATGGAGACGGATTTGCTTCTCAAGGAAGGCATGCATGAAACCAGCCCAGCATAAGGCAGAGGCATAATCCAGAAATGCCACCCTGGTTATTTTCCATGCAGAGAAACCCAGCGCTCCTTGGTCCAGGCATGCTCTCGTGGGCGGTGCGCGCTAGGGAGAGGCCGAGTGATCTTGCACCCTGCAGCCGGGCAAGCCTGGATCCACGCTCGAGCTCTTTCTTGGTGTCTGCAATTCGACCTTGGCCAAGTCCTCTAGCTTTCCCAGGCCTGGGTTCTTGGCCGGAAGCTGGGCTGTGTGGGGCCAAAATTCAACAAGCAGTGTACTCAAGGTGCCCAGCACAGGATGCAGACCGAACACATGGGAGCTATTATTAGCCTCTGCCTGCAGGCGGAAGCCGAATTGCAAGCGGGTTGCTGGAACTGGAGCGGGGGAGGTAAACTAGTGATTCAGCGGCTGGTGCGTCCTTTTGGAGCCTGGCTCCAGCCGGGGGAAGGTTCTGGGTGGGCGCTGTCAAAGGATACCGACTAGAGTTAATTTTCCCAAAGTTCTAAGCTCACCACCCCCCTTCGTGTGATTGACACATTCTTTCTTTAGATATGCTAATACCTTCAATTAGATTACAGTCGGTCTTGCCTTGGCAGGCTTTGTCTCTTAATAGGACTTTGTCTATTTCAGGACTTTCATACGAGATTTTTTTTAACAGTTCACCTCTAAGGAGGCAAACTTTGAACCTTATTTCTGAGTTCTGTTGAGGGGTAGCCCAGGCTGGATACCTCCAAGGCCCATAAGGGCTTCCAGATATCCACGAGGGTCTTGTGATCCTAGAGCGGTCTCTTTTTAAACAAGAAACTACCTCTCACTTTCCTAATCTATAAACTGGATTGCCCAGTGAGTTGTTAGGAAGTTTAAATGAAGTAATCCTTGAGGAAGGGTTAAATGAGAAAAGCTCGGGTACCACAGAGCTTGGTCAATCTGTGGAATGAATAGGGATTATGGCTACTCTTGCCAAGTGCCAGGCATTTTGCTGCTCTTTGGGAATTTAATGGTGAATCAGACACTGGGTCCTGCCTTCACCAAGCTTATAGTCCACAGGGGAGAGGCAAATAGTGACCCTGGCTCCTGTGGAATAAAGGCAATGGTGGGGGGAATGAGGGTGTTATTGGTGCTCCTAGCCGGAGGACCCAAGTCAGTGACAAGGTCTCTGAGGTTCCCCAGGGGAAACGGCCTTTAAGCTATGACACAAGCAGTGATTAAGAGCCCAGCAGAGGTGGAGAAGCTGAGGCCTTGGTGCAGAGTTCTCAAGGCAAGAAAGACTTTCTTCCAACAGGGAGACCATGAGGAACCATGGGAGTGTTCCTCACCAGAGGTTGTGGGCCTGAGAAGACGCTGCAAGGTAAGCAAGGGTTCGATCACATAAAGGAGTTGGATTTTGTCCTAAGAGACATGGGGTGTTAGGAGCCGGGGTTCCACAAGCTCAACAAAAACCAGAGCATGGAGGGAAGGCTAAAGCAGGGCTTTGGATGACTCAGGGCTTTCAAGTCAGACTCCATGTTGAGCAGTGCTCAACAGAACATGGCGCCAGTCCACCTGAGACTGAGTGCTGACCCCAGTGAAGGCTGTGTGCTCGAGAAAGCCTCCTTGTAAACTGAGGAAGTCCCAGGACTCAACTCCGAGGTTTCTGTGGGACAATGCGTGTTAAATGAGATAATACGAACTGAGCCAAGTGCTTTGACAGGACCTGGCATGGAGTAAGTGGCCTGTAAGTGTTGGGTATTGCCTTTGCCACCACTCACACCCCAGGAAGTCCACGAAGTCAGCAGCAAAGGCGGGCTTTCTGAAACACATCTGAGGAATGCGGAGGGGAGGGGGCGCTTAGAAATCGCCAGAAGATGGAAACTCCAGGAACGTCGGGCTCCTGCTCCCAGGTTAGTCGTGCTTCCTTACTAACTTGGTTACTTGGTTTCCATAGATTAGAAAAGGAGTCCCGTAGGAACAGCAGAAGGGACTCCTGGCAGCTCAAGGAAAATCCAAGAGGTACTAGGAGACACAGGTACAAGAATCACGGAGACAGCAAACGGGCAAACTGTGGTTTAGAGCATTGAGGGCACAGGGGGAGTCTGACCCACCCTAAGCACACGGACGCCTTCACTGCGTTCCTGTGGGACGACTGAGAGGGTCAAGGCCCTTCAGAATATACTTTTGCACGTTAAGGCAGGGGAATGTTTTATGAACTTACAGAAATCATGTTATGTGGGGCAGATCATAATAGGTTCCCAAGAGAGCTAATACAAAGCAGTGCAGTGTACACTCCCTCTGCTTTTTCTATTCTAGAGTTCATTTTGAGAGAGACAGAGACAGCACGAGTTGGGACAGGGTAGAGAAAATCCCAGACAGGCTCTGCGGATGCGGGGCTTGAGCCCACGAAATGGCGAGACCATGACCTGAGTGGAAACTTAAGAGTCAGACGCTCAACCAACTGAACCACCCAGGCACCGCTGGGATTTCTGTTTTAGACTACAGGTCCATCATGCCTGGGTATCTAGGTCTGGCACCTGTTCTGACTTTTTCTTTATGGGGGTTGATTCTTGGATCGTTAAAATTTTCTGGGCAGGTTTTCAATAGTGTCTGTTTAGATTGTTAGCCTCATGTTCTTCCTGTATCCCGCCACTATGTGGTTGGATCTGGTCATTTACTTCAAGATGGATGGATATATACATTACTCAGAACTGCACTGTAGGGTTAATCAAGGCACAGCAAAGCTCAAAGGAATTAGTAAGGGGAAAAAAACCATACATGGCAATGTATTTGTATAAAGGTAGATGTTTTCAGTTTTATTTCTTTCTTCCTCTCTTCTCTCTCTCCTTTCTCCAAATGGGTGGGATGTGGAAGAGACAGAAGAAAAAAATCTTGGTTTCCTTTCTTCTAGGTGGAAAGTCTTCAATTTAACCCATGCAAGAAGTGCTCATTTTTCTGTTGCTGGGTACGAAAGTGTGCTTTTTGAGCTTCCACCGCCTTTCTGGCTTCCTGCCTCTGGAAAAGACCCATAAGAGGAATGCCACGGGTCACAAGAGTTACTTAGCTGAGTAAATACACATGAGTGATTGGGGGAGAATTACAAAGTCTCCTCTAAGTAACCGAGTCAAAACTAACAATACTCAGTTGTCAGACCATCAGATGAAGCTGCCCAAACCATCACCCTAGACACGTCCGTGCATTTTAAAGGCTAGCCGCTGAGGATGGTATTTGATGGATGTGGTTTTCTTTTCTAGCTTATGGGAACTAGAGTTCAACGGAGGAGTAACAGTGAATACCGTTGGGGAAGGAAATCTGGTGACTGTAGATGAGGGATGCTTGGCAGGACAAGGAATGAATAGGGAGGGGGTCTGTTAAAAAAAAAAAAAAAGATTCTGTTTTTACTGCCCCATTTATGGCTCAATTCAGATTTGTGTCAGTAGGATTTGCAAGCTATCCTTTGCCCGGGCTTTGGCAGGTTGGTATTACTGGTGGTCTTAATCCAGTATCTGGACCAGAACGCAAACGTTTACATCCTTGGAATCCCCGTTACAATTGAAAATTTTCCAAGGAGACAGCGGAAGCCAGACGGGAATGCGGCATGTGTTTGCACTAAGTCCTCAGTCGGTGCCGTGTTGCTCTGAAAAGGCCCCAGAACACTAGATGTTGGGGATTTAGAGCAGCGAATCCAACAGGCCCCATCTCGGCCTTGCGGAGTTTCTCTTGGAGTGGGAGGGAAAGATGCAGTATAATGAGGGCTATCAGATTTAGCAAAGAAAAACACAAGACGCCCAGTTAAATTTGAATTCTGGATGGACAATGGATGACTTTTTAGTAGAAGTGGGTCCTGAAGATGGCACGTGTTTTCTCTGGCGACCTTAACAATGGAGCCAGGTGGAGGTAAGTGCTATGGAACTAAGAAAGCAGAGGAAAGGGTCGGCAGGAGATGATGTGAGGTGTCATTTTACTGAGAGTTAGAGATCACCCTCAGAAAAAGGGACAGCTGAGCAGAGAGGGGAGGAAGGGAGCCAGGCAGGTAGGTATCTGTGGAGAGAGCATCCACACCAGCAGGAACTGAACTGCAGAGGCCCCGAGATCCAATTCTAGCTTCAAGACGTGAACCCTGGGTGGCGGGGCGGGCTGGCTCAGTCAGTTAAGTGTCTGACTCTGGCTATCGGCTCAGGTCTTGATCTCATGGATGGGAGATGGAGCCTGCTTGGGATTCTCCTTCCCTGTCTCTGTCTGCCCCTTCCCTTGCTCGCTCGTGTGTGTGTGTGTGTGTGTGTGTGTGTGTGTGTGTGCGTGTGTGTGTGCGCGCGCGCACTCTCTCAAAATAAATAAGCTTAAAAAAAAAAAGACGTGGGCTTTGCACCAGCAGCCCCTTAACAGCTGCATTGGGTGGTCTCTTCCTCAGTCCACAGTTCTTTGGGCTACTCAGGCGCTAATTCTAGGATACGCTTATCAAGTCCAAGTGATGGAAAAGGACATAGAGTGGGCATGAAGCAGGGTAGCGATGGGGGTCTGTTAGCCATGGCCTGAGAATGGAAGTCAGCCTCAAAGCTCCACACTGGGCTCGGCAGAAGGGCATCTTCACGACCTTAAACTTATGGCTCCACGCTCAGGAGCCCGGCCAGGGTCTCTCAAGGCGGGCCAGTCATCAGACGGGAGGACTCTTCACTATTATTTCTTTTATTAGAAAAAAACGTAAAAAAATGTTTATTTTTGAAAGAGACAGACAGAATGCAAGTTGGGGAGGGGAAGAGAGAGAGGGAGGCACAGAATCTGGAGCAGGCTCCAGGCTCTGAGCTGTCAGCACAGAGCCCCATGCAGGGCTTGAACCCACGAGCCGAGATGAGGACCTGAGCTGAAATCAAATGCTTAGCTGACTGAGCCACCCAGGCGCCCCTGAGTGGGTTGGTTGGTTAAATCCCATCTTACAAGCATCGGAGTCTGGCAGGAGGGTGAGCACCTGGGTTGTTTCCAAGCCGGCAGGCACACCTCACGACCGGAGCATTCCTTGTCAGGGTCATGGGTGACAGATAAAGAATAAGTTTCCAAATGCGATGTGGAGAGGCCCCAGCTCTAGACTGAAGGGAGCCCTTCTCTGGCTTTGTTTGTTCATGGGCCTTTGCTATTTAGTTCTAAGTGCATATTCACATCTCTCCTAGAAACAGTCATAAAAAAGGAAGACTTTTCTCCTTCTGTTTCCTAGCAGAAAAAACAGAAATATTTAATTTAAAATTTTTTTTATGTTTTTAATTTATTTTTGAGAGACAGAGAGAGAGAGCGGGAGCAGGGGAGGGTCAGAGAGAAAGGGAGACACAGAATCCAAAGCAGGCTCCAGGCTCTGAGCTAGCTGTCAGCACAGAGCCCGATGCGGGGCTCAAGCCCAATAACCGTGAGATCATGACCTGAGCCGAAGCCGGACGCTTAACCGACTGACCCACCCAGGGACCTCATAACAGAAATATTTTGACACTAAATAGAGAGGTTAAGAGATGCGTCTGGCTGGCTCAGTGGATGGCAAGTTCGAGGCCCATGCTGGCTGGAGAGATTACTTAAAAACAAAAACAAACATAAATAGGGGGCACCTCGGTGGCTGAATCAGTTAAGCATCTTTTTTTAAAATTCATTAAAATTTTTTTTAATATAGTTTATTTTTGAGACAGAGAGAGACAGGGGAGGGGCAGAGAGAGGGAGATACAGTATCTGAAATAGGCTCCGGGCTCTGAGCAGTCAGCACAGAACCCGACGGAGGGCTCGACCCCACGAACCGCAGGATGATCGTGACCTGAGCCAAAGTCAGACGCTTAACCGACTGAGCCCCCCAGTGCCCCCCATTATGCGATTCTTGGTTTCAGCTCAGGTCACGATCTCATGGTTCGTGGGGTCAAGCCCTGAGTGGGACTCTTCACTGACAGCGCGGCACCTGCTTGGGAATTTTCTCTCTCTGCCCCTTCCCTGCTTGCACTTTCTCTCAAAATAAATAACTAAACTTAAATAAGTAGGTTGAGACTTTTTATTGAGGTTTTTCTTATTTATCCAAATCCTTTATTACTTAATAGATTTGAGAAGAAGGCTTTGAGATACTTCTGGGGGCGTGTTTTCTTTCTTCTCCAGTCACCTGGCCTCAGGACCTCCGACAGGAGGGACACCCAGGCTATTCCCCCACCCAGACCCCAGCCTGTTCTTCGAGAACTTAAGTCATACCTTAGTCCCTACTTTTAACATTACTTTGCTATTTCATTGTTTTAATTAGCATTTCTTTCTTCTTCCAAAACTCTTCTGCCCAAGGGAACCTTTGCCTGTATCTTAGAGGAAATTCGTCTTCCAAAACCTAATGGAAAGGACCCAAGAGTCTGTGTCTGAAACTTCTTTGAACCTCTAAGTCCTCACCTTGCTGTTTCCACCAATCCTAGACTCTTCCATCTCTTAGCCAAGTTCTTGCATTGAGAGATCCACCTTAAGCCAACTTTCCAAATACCAACAAACTGACCTTACCTATCCATCTCTGAGACATTGCCTGAGCTTTTGAGGTGCTCTTCTCCCTGACTTACCATGGTAAGCCTTGAACTTGGCTTTGTCTTGTCAACAGGGTGTGTTGGTCATATTTGGGGAGCCAGCTTCCGACAAGAGGCACCTTTTTCTTTAAGAGGAAAGGTTTACTATGCCCTGCATTTACTATGATAAACTGGTTGCTTACGGGGCTGTTGGTGAGAAGAAATTGGTTGCAAAGAGATTAGTGATTCCTTAAGTCTCTGTAAGAGACCAGGTGACAGCCGACTGCTTAAAACAAGGCATCGGCACAGACAGAAAGAGGGCAGATGCTGTGAAGTCTATAGGAAGAACGGTCTTCTCCTTGGGGACGTGGGGGAGGCGTCGAGTAGGACAAGGGGTGGAGAAGTGAGTGTGGTGACCATGCGGGCAGTGGATGGTGGACGAGGAGGACGTACAGTTTTGGACCTCCTGGGTTTAAAGTGGTTGTCAGTGATTTCTCTAATTTCCGTGGCAATTCATTGTCATCTGGAGTTAGAGGAGAGAGCAGCGCTAGAAACGGTTTGGGGAACATCAGAATAAATATTAGAAACCTCGAGTGCAAATGTGGCTATCCAACAGGTGTAGATTTGGGAAAGAGGTTTGGGGCACGTGGCTGGCTCAGGTGGTAGAGCATGCGACTCTTGATCTTGGGGTCATGGGTTCAAGCTCTAAACTGGGCGTAGAGCTTACTTTAAAAAAAAACTACAGAAAAAACCTTAAAAAACAGAAATAAAGGGTTGCCTGGGTGGCTCAGTCGGTTGAGCGTCCGGCTTCGGCTCAGGTCATAATCTCAAGGTTCCTGGGTTCGAGCCCCGCATCGGGCTCTGTGCTGACAGCTAGTTCAGAGCCTGGAGCCTGCTTTGGATTCTGTGTCTCCCTCTCTCTCTGACCCTCCCCTTGATTGTGCTGTCTTTAAAAAAAATAAATAAATAAAAAGAACCCTAGAAATAAAACTAAGGAAACTCCCTATTTAACCTAAGAACCCAGAAGAATCAGCTAAGAAAGCCTCAGAACAAATGATCTATGGCAAAGGGAAAGGCGTCATGGAAGTTAAGGAAGGGAAGAAAGAAGTTCAAGAAGGGGCTGGCGGGAGGTGTCTGATGGAGAATTCGCAAAGTAGAGATCTTTCAGACTGTCATTTCATTAAGGGAGGCAACCAAAAAGGGGCCAGCAGGCTTAATTAGCTAATTCATTAGTTTATGCTTACTTATTTTTGAGAGAGGGACATAGAACCTGTGAGCAAGTGCAGGTGGGGGAGGGGAAGACAGCAGGCTCCCATGTTGTCCGTACAGAGCCTGATGCGAGGGTTAATGCACCAACCTTGGGATCTTGACCTGAGCTGAAATCAAGAGTAAGATGCTTAACCGACTGAGTCACCCAGGTGTCCCGGCCCTGCACACCCCCCTCCGCCCCACAAGGGTTTCTTTTATGACCCAAGAGAATGGGTCATTATTCCCCTTGAGTTAATTTGTGTTAGAAGGTAAAGAGTAGGATGCACTAGGTAAAAGAAGCCAGACAGATGGGTAGCACCTGGAACTTGTTTACAGCGTCTGCTGCAAAGCTGCTGAGCTGTGCCTGCGGTAGATTCTCTGGTTGTGGCTTAAGCTCTGAGTTTTCCATGGCGACAGTCAGGTTGACAAGACAGTGTGTGATGCACTGGGAGGGACAAGATGGGAGAACATCAGGAAAGAGGCACTGCCAGAACGTGATGCAATCCAGGAGGCTTTTACGTTTACTCGGTGAGTGGCAGAGGTGGGAACTCATAGCGAGTGTGATGTTACTTACCTGACGCCTGGATTGGGTTTATTGAGCACCACCTGCACTTAATTCACGCAGACTAGGCGCTCAGTGCCATGTTGTTTACCTGGTCTGGCAAAAGTTGCGTTTGTCCACTCGAGGACATTTTTTGAACCCAATGGCTTTGAAACGCTTGCTCAGTCATGCCTATGTATCTACTTAAAAATTCAATACAGAGACTACTATGCTAATATGTCGTTATATTACAAATTACACACAAAAAGAGAAGTCAAAGAAGGCTGAAATTCTGATGGATTAAACAATGTGATTAAAATGTCCTTTCCTTTAGTAGCAGTATTAAGTATTTTGCTCTCATTAAAGTTCTGAATATCAAACACACTGTATGATAAAGTGATTTAAAGATCTTGTTGTAAATTCAGTTAATTTCAACTGTGGTTGTTTTAAATGCTATCCTGGGAAAAGGTAGATGCTTTACAAAGCATTGTGCCATTGGAAGGGTTGGGTTATTTTCCCCACATACATATTGATACTGCTCATTTTCCATTTTTAAAATCCTTTTTCAAGATTTTGGGGGCACCTGGGTGGCCCAGTCATTTAAGTGTCCAACTTTGGCTTAGGGCATGATCTCACCATTCATGAGTTCAAGCCCTACGTTAGTTTCTGTGATGACAGCTCAGAGCCTGAAGCCTGCTTCAGATTCTGTGCGTCTCTCTCTTTCTCTGTCTCAAAAATAAATAAACATTGGGGCACCTGGGTGGCTCAGTTGGTTAAGCGTCCGGCTTCGGCTCAGGTCATGATCTCACGGTTCATTGGTTCGAGCCTGGCGCCGGGCTCTTTGTGCTGACAGCTGGCTCAGACCCTGGAGCCTGCTTTGAATTCTGTGTCTCTGTCTCTCAAAAATAAATTTAAAAACATTTAAAAAATTAAAATGAAGATTTTCATTTAAAGTAGTCTCTATATCCAAAGTGGGGCTTGAACTCACAACCTCAAGATGCAGAGTTGCGCTTCACACTGACTGAGCCAGCCAAGTGCCAAGTGCCCCTTTTCTTTTTTTCTTTCTTCTCCTTTTTAGAGGCTTTAGGGGTACCTGGCTGGCTCTGTCACTAGTGCATGAGACTCTTGGGGTTGTGAATTCAAGCCCCACATTGGGTGTAGAGATTACTTAAAAAATTTTTTTTAAGATTTTATTTTTGAGTAATCTCTACACCCATTGTGGGCCTCAAACTCACAACCCTGAGATTCAAAGTCCCTTGCTCTACTGACTGAGCCAGCCAGGCACCCCAAAACGCTTGGTTTTCAATCTCACCTACCAACAAAAAGGTTTCGTTGAAATTTGGTTGGTAAATCCCTGTGTACCAAAGTCAGTCCATTGTTCCTGCAGTGTAATTTGGAAGACGTTACATTTGCAATCTTTTATATTTTACAGAGATTCAAGCACACTGAAATCCTTCATCTGGGAATTGTTGTTAATGGTTTAGAAAATTCTGTTTAAAGGGGCTCCTGGATGGTTCATTCAGTTAAGCGCCTGGCTTGGGCTTGGGGAACGATCTCATGGTTTGTGAGTTCTAGCCCTGCATCCGGCTCTCCGATGTCAGCACAGTGCTTGCTTCAGATCCTCTGTCCCCCTTTCTTTCTGCCCCTCCCCCGCTCTCATTTTCTCTCTCAAAATAAATCAATAAACCTAAAAAAAGAGAACATTCTGCTTATGATAGTTTAAGTGTACACATCTGTAGCTTTCAAAGGTAATATTCATATGTAACTTTTTAAATTTTATTTTATTTATTTCTTAATGTTTTATTTGTTTTTGAGACCGAGAGAGACAGAGCTTGAGCGAGGAGGGGCAGAGAGAGAGGGAGACACAGAATTGGAAGCAGGCTCCAGGCTCTGAGCTGCCAGCACAGAGTCCGATGCAGGGCTGGAAACCACGAACATGAGATCATGCGTGACCTGAGCCGAAGTCGGACGCTTAACCGACTGAGCCACCCAGATGCCCTCTAAAATTTATTTTTAAAATTGTTTATTTTTGAAAGAGAACAGGGGAGGAGCAGAGAGAGGGTGAAAGAGAGAATCCCAAGCACGATCTGCACTGTCAGCCCAGAGCCCAATGAGGGGCTCAAACTCACAAACCATGAGATCATGACTCAGACCTCAGATCATGACAGAGCCCCACAGGCACACCCAACTGTTAGCACCAAATTATGAGTGATTTCCAAACACCTGTTTCTACAATGCTCTCTCCATAGCAGGAGTTTCTTCCTGAAAGCAATCACTTTTGTTTTCATGGTTAAAATGTTCTCTTTTCCTCCTCAAAGTGACAGATTAAACACTTTTTGTTCTAAGAAATAGCTGCCAGATAGCATATTATAGACGGCACTTACCAAGGACAAGTTCGGCAAATTTGAAACCACAGTGAATAACTCACCTTTGACTTCTTTGCTATAACGTAGCCAGCAAACCACTGTGTGATAGGAAAGATTTCAGTAGTCACGCCTTCTCTTCCCACCTTTAAAAATGAAATTAACTTCACTGATAATATCCTGTAGTACAGAGGCCAAGGGCAGGCCGCCTCCAGACACCTGCTTTGGGAAGAACATTATTTTGATAACTCAATCCAAACCCAGTAGACTCAGCTTTACCTCCTCTTCAACTTCCTGCAAGTACTGGGAACGCTGTTAACAGAGATTCCTCTTTACCTAAGAAATTCATCTGCATAACAGAGCAACCTTTGTTTTGTAAACATCTCCTCTCACCTTCCACCTAAAGGTTTTTCTCAGGTTTGTATCCTCAGACTCTGTGCCTCTCAGGTCCTTATAAGATCATGTTGCCTCACTCTTTGGAATTTCTCTGTGTGAGTTCCTCTTACTTACTTATACTTTAAATTTGATTTTTCTCCTGTTAATCTGTCTCATGTCATGTTTATTCTTAGTCTAGCTAGAGGGACCTTCGGGAGCGGAGGAAATTCTTCCTCCCTGACAGTAGCGATCTGTAAACTTCTGGCTTCAATTTCTTGGCTTCTTTAGACGCTTATCTGTTGTGAATGATTCAGTGGTTAATTTTGCGTGTTGGGATTTTCGTAATTTAATCCCAGAATTTTACATTTCTGTAGAGAAGCTGCTTTTTTAGTTGTTATTGTTACGCATTAAAAAAGAATTCTATTCAATGGGGTCCCTGGCTGTCTCCATTGGAAGAGCATGTGACTCTTAGTCTTGGGGTTGTGAACTTGAGCCCCGTGTTGTATGTACAGATTACTAAAAAAATAAATAACCTTAAAAAAAGAATATACACATTATATTTTCGTTAAGGAAATCACTTATTATTTAGAATATACCTTCTCTGCTAAATTTTTTATTTGGTGGTTCATAAAAACATAGGTTTCTTTTCAGAAATGTCATCACTGGAACAGGATCAAACATATACCCTAAGCAGAGGCATGTTAGAAATAGCTGCACTTTTCTTTCAACAGTAGAGGAATCCTCCCACACTGTAATTTATTCTAATATGTGTTTCTTCAAATCTACAGCAATATTTTCGAAGCGTCTCCCAACTGTTTGCTGACAAATGCATGTACTTTATTTTGCAGTCATATTTTCTGGTTATTATTTTCATGTTTCAACATTTGTTTATATTTTCTACCTTTTCAAGAATAACCTGTGTTTCCCCAGTGAGATGCGGCTTTGGGTCTTTTGGTATCAAATAAATTAATCATTAAGTTTTGCAAAAATTGTGGAGTATTTGATTTTCTCTTATCTCTAAATATCATTAAAATCCCTTTGGTGTTTGATCAATCTTGGCGATCTGAACTCCTAATTTTTATTTATTAAAAAAATCTCTTTAAATGTTTTATTTATTTTTATTTTGAGAGAGAGCGAGCCGAGGAGGTAGAGAGAGGGAGACAGAATCTGAAGTGGGCTCCACTCCGACAACAGAGAGCCCAATGTGGAGTTTGAATCCACGAGCCATGAGATCATGACCTTGAGCCTGAAGTTGGAGACTTCACTGACTGTGCCCCTTATTTATTTATTTATTTATTTATTTAAAATGTTTACTTATTTATTTTTAAGAGAGAGAGAGAGACAATGAGAGCAAGAGAGAGTGAGAGCAAGAGGGGTTGGAGCAGAGAGTGGGAGACCGAGAATCCCACATTCTGACAGTGCAGAGCCTGATGTGGGGCTTGGACTCGCAACCTGTGAGATCATGACCTGAACTGCAATCCAGTCGGATGCTTAACGGACCGAACCAGCCAGGTGCCCCCGAACTCCTAGTTTTTAAATTGGCTTTTTGTGGCACTTGGCACGGGGGAGAACTCAGGGAGCCAAAGTATCACTGTGTCTGAGCTCACAAGTTTCTGTCTCCTGGAGACAGCTCAATAACCTCAAATATGGTATGAAAACAAGAATTTAGGAACACACATCGGGTTCACCCAACCTCAGCTTGTCGGGGGAGAGGTCAGGGAAGATTCCCCAATTGAGTGACGTAAATTAGGCCTAAAGATAGCATATGGGAGTTAGTTAATTAGACAAAGGGGGTTGCAGAAGGGTGGGAGGGTCTTCTAGAAAGAGAAAACAGCAGTGTGAAGGCCTGACCCTGAGAGCAATCAGGTCTCATTCAAATAACAAAAAGCTCAATGAGGCTGCATCTCGGAATAGAGAAGGGAGGGGCAGGAGATGTGGCGTGACTGACGGAGTCTGGAACCTCCTCTAAGGACAGTGGAGAGGAAGTGGAGAGGTTGGGGCCGAGGGGCCACCCAATGGTATCTCAGAAAGTCTCCTAGTGTTCTCAGTGTGGAGAAAGTACTGGAGGTTGGCCAGGTTGGAGGCATGAAGATCAGTCAGGGAAAGAGAAATGAAATGATGGGCTAGGTATGGCATCGAGTGGTGAATGTGGACAGAAGGTTCTGGAATTCACAGATATGTGGGAGGTGGGATCCACAGCACGCAGTGATGGAGCCGATGAGAGGGAATCGTGCCACCAGAGAGTGGAGTCCATGGGGGAGATGGGTCTGGTCTGGTGGGTGTCTGGGGCTCAGGCTGCTGGAAACAGGCTCTGGAAAAATCTCTGGAGATACATATATTTGTAAAATCTCTGGAGATACATATATGAGGGCCTGAGGGAGGCAGGATGAGGCAGAATGAGAGGCTGAGCCACAGTGCTGTGGAGACCAAGGCCTCATCCAAGGCACAGGGACTTCTCGAACTAGGTGGTGGCTCCTTAGAATTAGCCCAAATTAGGACACGGGAGGACTAAGCCTTTGTGTCTCTACATCAGCCAGACATTGACTGCTTGCTACGGGGAAGCGGGGCAGTACTCTTAGGCAAGGCAGTTCCAAGGCAGTTTGCTGGGAAGGACTCCACTGTGCGTGGTGGCAGCTCGGGGACGGACGCATACACCCGTATGGTCCCGGAGCAAGCTCTATAGTATCCACTATTCTGGCAAAACCCCTTACATTTGCTTCGGGCATGTTTACTTTTAGGTGCCTGCAAACTTACTGCTCCATTCCTTAGTTCACAAATAACTAGTTAATTCCTTCCTTCTCTCTATGCCCAAGATGGGGCTCAAACTCATGATGCTGAGACCAAGCGTTACATTCTCTACTAGCTGAGCCAGCCAGGCACCCCAGTGACGAGTTCCCTTCAACTGTGGGATGTACAAGGCATTGTGCTGACTGGTGGGGATGGTGGGGTGCTGGGGCAGATGCAAAGAGGAAGATTCAAATACGCGGTGCCCAGGCATAGCCTGTGCACTGCAGGGGACCAATTCTTCTCTTCCGGAACGGAGTCCATATTTCCTGCCTGTTCCCTTCTCCTCCTTAAAAGATGAGCCCTGATTGCTTTTCCTTTTCTCACATGCTTTCAGCTTTCCCTCCCTTCTCTTGGGCTTACAGAGTGAAAACAAGCCCAAATAACAGTCCCTTTCAAAGAACCTCAGACATTAGGTAACAGTTATAGAGGATTAGGAAATCTTACAAAATTCTCCACAGGCCTTGCCCTTTGGCCCACCATTCCTGAAGATAATTCTTTGCTGGTGTGCCAAACTCGACACTTCTGGCTCTTTGATTCTCTGGAGTTCCTAAAACAACAACTTCACCCTTCTCTTTCCTTGGGCAAGGCTGGCTTTCCAGGATTTAGGGCTACAGCTACAGTAGGAGAAAAACCTTAGTGGTTCTCTCTAGGAGCCAGGACTCAGGAATCATTCAGATATCTAGGGGTTTCCTACCTATGCCCAAGTTTGGACTGTTGAATTAATCAATCAAGGAGTCCATTAGACTGAGGTGGCTCCAATGACATGGTGGCCAACCCAACGTAAGCAAACCCAACTCTTAGCCTGTAAACACCTCAAGGTGACATTATGGAAAAGCTAAGGACAACTAGTCATCAATAGTCAACTGGGCTTTAAGCTGTAGCCAACGGAATAATTTCTTTTCTTTGTTTCTGCACCTTCTCTGTCTTTCCCTGGGCTCTTGTGGGTGGAGCACTTCGAACTACTTCCGGCTTGGCACTGCCCAAATTGAATCCAAATAAACTCTTAAAAATTTCTTTAAATATGCTTCAGTTATCTGTTAACAGACAGACCTCTCCCTTCCCCCGACATTCGGGTCTCTGAGTGGAAGGCATTTCCAAACTAAGGGTCAAGAAAGGGGATGTGGCTAGCTACAGAAAATCTATTTATAAAATCACTAACAAAGGCTAAAGGGACTCCTTTCCCAGACCTCTCCTCAGTCCCTTCCTAGTAGGCGAATAATCATTTAAATCTGATTGTGGCTTCTTTCAAGAGTATATTTTTTGGAAAAATACAAAAAAATCCTGATTCTATCAGTATTTTGATGTTAAAAAGATGATTTTTGTTTGCTGGCCACTCAGCTACGGACCTTGAAATGATAATGCTAGAGTGGAATATATAATAATTCCTCTAAAAACACGCCAGCAAATTTAACATATTAAACTCTATAATCGCCCAGGCCTACCTTAGTTTTGAGCTAAAAAATGCATAGCTCAGGTCAGGAGGTTTAGGGAATGTTTTGCGAGGCCTTTTGATGGTAAGATAAGGAAGAGGTTTTTCTCCCCCCCCCCTCTTTTTTTTTTTTTGTCTCCTTATCCTCAAGAACACACCTCTTGTGTGCTCTAAGAAAGGAATTTCCGAATTCATAGTGGAATTTGGAGGTAAAGTCTTATGTGTAGACTGATATCTATATGCCCTTGCAAAGCCGGTTTCAAACCCACAAAAGGATTAAAAGAAAAAAAAAAGCTGGGCTTCTGCAGTAGACTGATTGGAGGAAATGCTAAGACGTCGAGAGTTAGCAATGAAAACAGCGACGAACAAAAATCCCAAAGGAGTTGGAATTCCTTTAGTTTCTTTTTGGCATAAGAATAATATGATTCCTTTGTTCTTTCTCATCTACAGTACTCAAATAATAGTTTATTTCATTCACAAAGTCCAGTTGCTTCTTCTAAAGGGTTGTGCAAAGCAGAACGGCACCCAAGATAGCCTTCCTTCTGTAGAACAACAGAATGATCCTTTGTGTTGATGTTTTGGAAGAGGGCAGTGTCGTTTTTAAACAAACTCATACTAAAAAGTTTTTTTCCCTCCCTGCTGTGAATTTCAACAGTTTCATAGAATGGGCTAGGATGGGTGCCTTGCTTTTAATTACTGGTCTACCTGGCAAATGGCTTCTCTGAAATCCTCTTTGTAAAAATAGAACTGAGCTCATTTGCAGGAAACTCTTATTTTTTGTGTTTGGTTGTTTAGGGTTTCTAAAAGCAGATGCAGTGTTATCTGTTGCCGTTTGTGCAAATGATGAATTGTGCTTTCAAACTAATTTCCTCCAGCGAGTTTGACCGTAACACTGGCCTTTGGAAAAAGCTCTGCTCGCAAAGTATTTGGCATTATGAAGCCACGAGGCAGTTGTACCACTGAAGATTCTTTATGATCAAAATAAGAAGTCCCGACTTCAGTTTTGCTAATACAGTTCTTGTAAACCATCCCAACACTATGCTGTGCTTTCTACTCTTTTAAGAGAAGGAGTGGGGGAGGGGCAAGGGAGTGTTTTAAGTAAACAAAGGTTCCAAATGTAGAAAACCTAATTCACTTGGATGTCTGTATTATGCAATCATATATTGTAATGGGTGTAGTGTATCAAGATTTCAGATTAGTAGGTCCTTCTACACGTTTCAATGCATGGAATGTTTTTACATGCATACTAATAAAGGCCCACCTTTGGGAGAAGAAAAAAAAGGCCTCCTTTCAAATGAAATCAAGCCCAGGTAAAGCTGAAACGCAACCCACAGAACACTGGCATCGTTTTCAGGCTAAGAGAAGATGAGTGTTTCAATTTCATCAGCCTGTTACACTGAGAAATGTGACAAAATTTGCAGATTACATTAGGTCTTTCGAGCCACGTGTAAATCTGTGTGCCAATTTCGGTGCGACTCCAGTTTGCTGTTTGAAATGAAAGACCAGCGACTCTTCCTCAGGATAATCATCCGGGTCATTTACATGAAAAGTCTTAAACGGCAAAAATGCTCCTTCCAATTTACATCACAGTGTCTCCATAATAGAGAACAATGGCTTCCTCAACGGAAGTTAATGCAAAGGAGAGGCACACGGAGATTTACAGGAAAAAAAAAAAAACCCAACAAAACCCACCAGCAACTTTTCAGCCTACATTGCAAATATTAACCAATTAACCTAATTTAAAAGAAAATGCCCCTAAACATCTTCCCCTGCTGGGCGTCTTCACCGCTATGGCAGTAATATTGGTTATGTTTAGAGTCCGGCCGTTCACAGGCAAGTGAGCTTATGGTGACGCGTTTTTCAGATCCTTCCACTTTGTCCTGGCTCCTGGGTCAGCACAATTAGGTGAACATGGGGATTCTCTCTCCTTTAAAACACAAAACAAAACACCTTTCCTTTGAGCCCACGTCTGTCAACGAGGTAGGACCCAGGACCCAGGACTGGATAAAATAGCACACCTCCTCTGTTGGGAATATATTGTGTCCTTCTCCTTTGCATTAACGATGATACACCCCTCTGTGGTCTGTAAGGGGTTTGTACATGTATCTTTTTGCGTTCTGCAGGCTATGACCACCTGCTGTATGCACCCTACGTGCTTGCTCTATTTGTGCACCATCTCCCTTCTTGAATTTAAAGACCTAGCTATTGCATCGTGTTTACTCAAGTTCATTCCCCCATTTGGAGGAAAAAAAAGAAAAATTCCTACAAGAACCGAACATGCCATGTTTCAATCTGGCCCCAGTGGCTTCTTCTCTGAAAGCAAAACGTGTCTTTTACACCAGGGCTTTCTCCCCACCCCAGGGGGTGTCTTCCATTCTTTTGTGGCTCAGTTTAAGGCGAAAAGGGCTCCAAACCACTAACTAGACAGAGGAGAGCCCCTTTTTCCACCTCCAGGGAGAATCTCAGATTTAATTTCTCCGAAGATAGCGTGCTCTCTTCTTACTTTATTTGCCACCATTGCGAGGAGAACAAAACACCACCTTGGCGTCAAGATCCCGGGTAGAGGCTCACGGTCCTTTTTCAACCATCTTTGGCGAGGCCTTGCTTCCTTCCACTCGAGTAAGTTGCGGCTCGGGGCCACGGCAAGGACGGGGTGAGCGCCCAAAATGTCGTGGGCATAAAAAGAAACAAAAAAACCCAGCAGCCCTGCCCGCAGCCCCCGTGCACCACCACCCCGCTCCCCGGGGCCGAGCCGCCACCCGGCAGCCCCGTCAGGGCGAGACTTGGCAGGTCCGCGGG
>NC_043713.1:16150764-16193425 GCF_006229205.1 Suricata suricatta | reverse complement strand
TGGGGGCGAGGGCAGCGCAGGACGGGGTGCGCGGGTGGACCGCGGGGACGGGAGGGCGCGCCGGCCCCTCGTGCCCACCCCTGCGGGCCGGGGCGAGCGCGTGAGGCTCAGGCCCCTTGGCCTGCCTGCAGTGGCCTGTCCCACCCCGGCCTTGGGGACAGGCTGGCCCTCGCGCCCCGCCAGCTTTCTCCTTGGGGGGTGGGGGGCACCCGAGGACGAGCTGGTTTCGCTAGGCCCCACAGGTTCAGAGAGGGGGGCCACGTGAGCGCAGGAGCCGGCTCCTTCCCCCCCTCCGGCGCTGGCGGCGCATGGAGGATTCCTGAAAGGCCGCTGAGCCCCCTCTTTCTCGCTGCCCCTTGACTTGCCCCCCCGCCCCCAACCCAGGCATCCCTAGTTCCCTTCCCCGAGGTGAAGGGATTTGGACTTCTCCCCCCCACCCCCCCAGGTGCTTGAAAGAAGAGAAGGTTGGAGGAGGAGACTGGGGGGGCGGCTGGTGGTGGTGGTGGTGACAGGGCTGGGAGAGCGAGGAGAGGGACGGGAGGAGGGGGCTGGGTGGGGTGGGGGTGACAGGCGGCGAGGAGCCTGGTCAACAAGCCAGCACCGCTCTGCTAGGAGGCCGAGGCCGCTCTTGCAGCCGACGCATCCAGTGTGAGGAGACACACATAGATTGCTTTCTTGGGGGCTCTTTGTCAGCCACCAACACACACTGACACACAGGTACACAAAGATGTGAGCCAGGTTGTGGGAGGTAAGTGGGGGAAGGAGAAGGAGGGGGAAACAGTGGCTGCGGTGGGCTTCGGGGCGGAGGGGCCTGGGGGGGGGGGATGGGGCCCTGAGGGGCTCTGGGGTGCTGGTGAGACGAGCATTTCCAAGGCTGTGTGCTGGTGCGCTGGGGTGGGGGGGGACACACGATGACCTTGCCCTCCTCATGAAGACCTGAGAGGGAGCAGCAACCCCCAGCGAGATCCCCTCCGTGCTGATGATTTTCAGGGACTTGTTGGCAACTCAGGGAGGGTTGCCATAGCTTTTTTATGTAGGGTGACCAGAACCGGCTGAAACTGGTTTGAGGCAGATCAGCTCCTGAACACAATGCAGTCACTGAGCTACTACAGTGGGATAGCAGCTTCCTCCCTTCATGGCAGCCAAAAGCAGAGGACTTTGCAGGAAGGTATCACCCCAACACAGTATGTGAATGCACACTTAGACACCACACAGCACTGGTACGTGACTAATGGAGCCCTGCAAGGTTCTGTGCAGAGAAGATGGGGAAAAGGTGCAGGTTTGCAAGGTCTGAGCTTACTTGGGCTTTTCCTGCCTTTTTCTTTGGCTTAGGGGATGGACAAGGAGCTGAGATTTATGACCCTTATTAAAGAAGAAAATGTGTCTTGCTAGGGTGGGGACACTTGGTGAAATGCAGTCTCTGTCTCTCTCTCTCTCTCTTTCTCTGTGTTTTTAACAAAACAAAACCAAAATGAACTGATGGGTTTGTAATGGGAGTTTTGTTTGTTGCTGGAGAATGCTACTTTGCATGCCTTTTTTTTCTCTCTCTCTCTTGCAGGGAATGTTCTGTTTTGTGCTTTTCCTTTTAGAAGCTACTGAAGGGTGTTGGGGGTGCTTCTGACTATTATGAAGGCCAAAAGGTAACAATATTGTTCTAGGAAATGAGCAGAAATGCGTTCCAGTGATGCTGTAAGGCGTACATGCTGTCTTTTTTTTTTCCCTTGTAGGCCTGTTGACTGGGGCTGCTTTTAACCCTTTCATATTTGCAGAGAATGCAACCGCGTGACAGTAACTGAACGTTGGGCCAAAGTCTTTCCAAAAGGTCAAGGTTCACAAGGTGAGATACGATATTTTGAGCATGAATTTACGTGTTTATTTGAAGATCCATTCCGAGACAGGCTGACAGTGGAGTGGTACCCCGGAGAGAATTTGGGGTTTCAGAGTGGAGAAGGAAGGCTCTTAATGTTATCCAAGGGTAGTGGGCTTAGAGGGGCCGTGGGAAGGCATTGCTGTCCAGACCAAATCCGAACGACCTCATTAACTCGCGTGTGGGTAGTCCTTTGGAGGAGGCAGGCCTGGAAAGGAGCAAGTTTAGAGAATGGTAGGCATCCGGGCCTTGTGGCGAATGCACTGTTTTGCATAAGGCTGAAGCAGCACACATACAGCATTATCCCCATTTGATGACCAAAAAAAAAAAAAAACCCAAAACAAAAAAAAACCAAACCCCAAAGAAAGGAGTTGGCCAAATCGAGGCAGCCTAGCTTCCTTTTTAGGATTTGAGGAGTCTGAGGGGAGATTTGCCTTTTGTTCATCCATCACCTTCCTTTTACCTTGAGTTCAGTCTGAACCTGAAAGGTTTTACTCTCCGAGTCAAGTGGTGGAATGGTTTTTATTGATTTTGGGGGCTGTTGATGGTGAGTTTGCCATTGGATTATTTGTGGCATACATTTTAATGTGGAATGCTGATGCGGTACCAGGCGGAAACCGGCTAGTCTGGCTTCGTCTGTGAAAAGATGCCTGTTAACTCCACGCTTTACAGCAGTGGCTGGTAGAAAATGTCCGATGCCTAGAGAGCTTGCAGTTAGGGTCGAGCCGGCATTTTAACGCACCCCCAAAACCAGAGGTTGGCGAGCAGCAGAGAAGAGAGAGCAGTGAGGAGGGCATGGGAGTAAACAAAGGCAGAGAGCCCTTCCTTACAGGGCAACCCTGAACATTTTTGCCTTGGGGTTCCTTGTGAAGAGACTGCAACTTCCCCAAACAGGAAGCCAGCAGCTCCAGAATCCTCTCCAGGAGGATCTCAACCGCAGATAGAAGCTGTTCTTTCTGTCTGCTGCTCTGGGGAGAAGTACAGTCCAGAGGTGCTTGCGGAAGACAGGATTGGAAAGAAATTTCATCCCTACTTTGAAGAGGTCATGTTGTGCCTCTCCCATTTCAGCAGAAGAGAGGCTTTTCCGAAATGCCCAGGATCTCAGAAGATGGGAAGCCGTGTGCTGGCAGTGAGTGGGTGGGCAGACTCTCTGCAGTGAAGGGTGTCAAGTACGCAAGGGTTTCTTATTGTTAAGGATTTTTTCATGTGATTGCAGAGCCTCCAGGGTGTGAGAAAAGCTGGCAGAAAGGGCATGGTCAGCTCGGGATGCGTGGTGGAGTATTTAATAAAGATCCATGTGATCTCCGCCTGGTATCCCAGTCAGTGGCTTCCACGGCGGAGCAAAATTCTTCACAAATCACGGTGCTAAAATTGGTTTTCAGCTCGACATCGTTTTCGACTGCCAGAGAGGTTGTGTGTCTGAGTGTGGTGGGAATCTGCTTGCGAAGCAGATCACAGCCCACGTTGTGTGATCTGCTGTTCCTGCCTTTCTGGTGGCACGGAAAACTCAGATGGCTCATATGATAAACCTTCATTAGCTTAATACAGTCAGCTGGTTTATACTGCCGCCCTCACTCCCGTCTTTAGAAAGGCCGTGATTTTTATTTCGCCTGGACGGCCATCCCCTCGCAGTGGCCGTTTCTGAATAGTGGGTTGAAGAGGCCTTTTTGTAGGGCACTGCATGTCACAGAACGTTCTGGTTTACTCTCTCTGTGGTTTTTAGCTTTGTTACTCCCCCCCCCCCCCAAGGCTCCTGGAAAATGCGCATTTGTTTTGCATTTAGGCCAGTCTTCCCAGCTGCAAGTGCTGCTGAAGCCTGGGGAGCTGGTTCTCCAGGGCAGCCATCAGGGGCTCATCTGTGGGGTGGTCTCAGGTGGTGATCTCGTGCTGGGGTGGAACAATGTAGCAGCTGGGGTGGAACAGTGTAGCAGGCCCAGGGCTCTGCGGAGAGGAGCAGAGAGTTTTCTGGGCTGGGGAATGTGAATGTGAGTGCAGGGAAGAAGGAGCAAAACCAAAAGCAGCTTGTGTTTCCTGGAAGAGCCTGGAGGGACCAGGGCGGCGCCCACGCTCTAGCCCAGCGGGCAGCCACACCTGGAGCCTGGTTGGGGTCGCCTGCGCAGTCTCCAGGGTTGACACGGTGGTCAGCTCCCTCTGGAGGAGGGATGGGTGGGTCTGGCTGATGGGGGGGACACTGGAAAGCAAGTGTCACAGGGTGGTTGAACCTTTGTTTTTCATTTGTCTCCTTAAAATGATTTGTTCTATGAAACTCTGGAGTGGGTGGGGGCTTCTAGGGCTCCCAGGGTCCTGACCCAGGAGACGAGGCTTGCTGCTTCTCTCCTCTCTTTCACCCCTCGTTTTTCACAAAGAGATTCCCTGGCCCCACGCACTGTGGCTCCTTTTAAAAAAAAGGGGTTATGGGAGGCAGGGAGCCAACCTGGACATGGAATTTTCTGTTTATACCCTTGACTAGGACGAGTTAGAATTTTCGGATTTTGTGTCTCCTGTCCTCCTTGATTTCTTCCCTCGAAATGCGTTCTTGGGTCCGTCTTCTGTTGGTTTGGAATCACCTTCCTCCTATTCCTGTTAGAAGTGCCATCTAGCCGTTCATGGTGGAGCAGAGGTTGCCAACACAAGGGAAACTGAAAGTATCCGGGGAAGATGTGGGGTTGTGCCCTCCTCATCACCCCCCCGCCCCCTTCTCTCTTCCTAAGCGACCTCTCTTCCTAATCGGTACAATACGGTAACCATGTTCATTGAGGACATGAAACATTAAGGAAATCTACACCTTTGTGTTGATTGTATATAATTTTTAACCAAGTCATGGTTAAATAACTAACGTTTTTTAACTTTTAAATTTACATACGGTGAAATGTACTCTGGCGTATAGTTTTATGGGTTTTGACAGGCATAGAGCGCTGTGTATCTAGCACCACAGGGAACGGGTCCGTCACCCCCGAAACTTGCCTCCTGCTGAACGTTGGTAGCCCTTTTCCCCACCCCAACCCCTGACAGCCGCTAATGTGTTCTGTCCCTAGAATGCCATACAGATGGCTTCGTTCACTTAGCAAAGTGCATTCGAGATTCACCCGTGGCCTCCCATATACCCATACTTGCTGCTTCTCTGTTGCCAACTTGTACGCCACCCTACGGACCTGTCCAGTTGATCCATCCCCTGGCTGGAGCACATTAGCGTTATTTCCAGCTATGGGTGCTTGGGAAGAAAACTGCTGTAAATATTTGCATGAAGGCTTTTATCTGAACATATATTTTTAGGTCTCTTCCCTAAATACTTAGGGGTAGTGGGACGCTGGGTCACGTGGCAAGTACTTAAGAATTAGGAGTTTGAACGAAAATACGCTCAGCACTTCTGCATCGCTCATGAGAGAGATCTGGCCTCATTAGCTGCCGTGGAGACTTCCCAAGTAAGAGATTGCAGCGAGCATTATCTGAAGACGCTCGAGATGATTATGATAATGGACCGCTCACTGACGGGATGACATGCTTTATAACCCAGAACTAATCGGAATTAGCCAAAAGTGGAAACAAAAAACCATGAGTGGTAAAATATCCTTTATTTCCTACAGCAATTATTTTTAATCTCTTCAGTAACGTTTGGCAGTTTTCATCTTTACGTTTGTCTTTAGGCTCAGTAAGACACCAAACAATAACACTCAGAATTTTGGAAAGTGGTACCAGAGATCTTTGTTGAAGTCTGAGTTATGTAAACAGCATATGACGAATTATATTTTGTCTTGATTTTTTTTCGAACTGCCAAGATACGGGTGTTGTGTTAATATCTTTAGTTTTTATCCAGCTTTTATGCCTTTTAAGGAAGTGAAAATATTTAAGATCTGGGTGATGAAGTAGGGAGATTTGGGGAGCAGATTCTTTTTCCTAAAATATTTTTTTATTTTGAGGGAGGGAGAGGGAGAGAGTGAGAATCCCAAGCAGGTTCCTTACCATCAGTGAGGAACCTGGTGTGGGGCTCGAACTCACAAACCACAAGATCATGACCTGAGCAGAAGTTGGAAGCTCAACCTAACTGAGCCACCCGGGCGCCCCCAGATTTTTTATTTTTAAACTTTTTGGAGGATAAAATAGCGTTGGGTTGGGCAGAACACACAGACCAAGGCTGTGGTGCTGTGGACAGAGGAGAGCCCACAAGCGTCAAGTGATGTTGATTTGGGGGTTATTTCCTCCATTTCACAGCTGCCGAACGTTTGCTGAGCCCCAGATGTTGAGCTAGGTGCTGGGAGCACCAAGGGAAAAGGAATCCAGAGAAAACTCTACAGGCAGTAGCCTGCAGACCCCAGGATAGGAATGTGGATGAGCCGCCTCCTGCCCAGCGCAGAGGGAGGCACCCTCGAAGAGAGGGTTTCTGTGCCGGACTGAGAAAGGCGAGTAAGAGTAGGTACAGCAGGCAGAGACGGGGAACCGCAAGAAAGTCCTGTGGAACAGCCTGTGGAAAGGTGCTGAGTGAGCCTGGTGTTGGGAACAGGAATGGGAGAGTAGGGGTGGGTGTGGGAGAGTAGGAGCTGAGGTTAGGAAGCAGTCAGGGGTGTGACTCCTGACGTCATTGCACACAGCTCATTTGAGTAGGGACTTCCTTGTGCAGGCAGGGTACGCAGAAAGTCTTCCTTGTAATGACAGAGGTCCCAAGGCATTATCTAAGGGGGAATGGAGGTTCTTAAGGTCCCTACAGAGGGACCGCTGCAGCAAATCTAGGAGAGAAGAGGTTTTGATCCAAGGCGTGGCTTGGGATGGAGCTGTGGTGGGTGGGGCAGGGGTGTGCCCCTGATTAGAAGGGAGGTGTGGAGCGGGAGAAACAGAGGCAAGCTCCACATTTGCTCCTTGAGGTGACATGGCCGTGGGTGGGTCTTGTCTGTGAGATACTGCATTCAGAAGGCAGAATGGACTTGGCCTGTGGGTGTGACGCGGAGAGTGCAAGTTTGGGTTGAGTTGTCCATGGACGTGTCCTTTGCTGCCTAGATCTGTTTGGGTTGGAGGTCGAGACCAAGAGGAATTGGCATAGAACAGAGTTGATAGAAGAAGAAAGACCTAACAAAAGGTTGAGTGTGGGGTTCCTTAAGGTGATGGTTTACATAGTTAAAGCCTTAAAGAAGGCGCGGCTGGATAACTGAAGATGCACGTTCTGGAAGATTGGAGGGCAAGACATTGAGATGGCAATGCTGGTGGCTGACCCCTGCGGACACTGCCAGCTGTCTGGTGATGCTGGCTGTCTGGTGACCCTTACCGTTTTCGTTGGTTACCTCCCGTAGTGCTGAAACACTGAGATGATCCATGTCTTTTTTTTTCCCCCATGGCGCAGGTGGGAAAGTGACCACAAGACCCTGGCCAAGGCCTGCCGCCTTGAGAGTAGAGACAGAATTTGGAGCCTGTTCCACGCCACTAGGACACTCGGCTTTGGGGGAGTAGAATTGGTGAGGGGCATGAGGAAACCATGGAAGGTGTTTAGGGGTGTGGAAGCTAGGTAGAGGAGCCCAGGGCAGGGCACAGTTTAGGTGCTACACAGTAAAGGCACTGATAAGGTTCAGGTTAGAGGTGGCAGTTGGTGATGGCCAAGGTGACACTCCATAATGGGAACACAAATCTCCCTTGTAATTAGCCCTGTTTTCCCGGCTTCATTCTTCATGGAGAGAGGAGACTCTACACCCGAGACGGTGTGAGAAATAGCAGGTTAAAGATATTATGTTTTTACTGGGCACTCTGGGGTGAGGATACACGTTGGAAGGGAGAAGGAAGATGTTTTTGTTTTTGTTTTTATTCTTTGAAAAGGCTGAAATTGAAAGTCGTGCCGAGAAAAATCTTTGGTTTCAATAATAGATAAACACAGCTCGTTAAGAGAATTCTTTGAACCATGTTCTGCAGACAGGAAGTTCTGAATTTTTCCTCTTTTAGAATAAGAGAGGGAGAGCAAATTCTGCGTGATCTGTCGGGAGACTGAAATAATTTTTCGACAAATTCAACGGGGCGGGGCCTGTCTAGCCAGCCCAAGTATTCTCTACTAAATAGCCTGGACTTGATGGTCGTTGGGGCCTCAAAATGCAGGTTTTGTGTTGTTTGCAGTCAGATATGCGTACAACTTGATGCAATCAGAGATTCCAGACATCTCGCAGGGTTTATAGAGGCCTAAAGATAAAATCAAGGTGTTGGACTTCTTGGATGTTTTCTCAGTGCAGCCTTTTCTTTTTGGGACACACACTCTTGCTTCCTGGAAGCTGACTCATTGGTCTCGTAACAGGTATTGATTTTGATCATTTGTTTGTGAGGAACAGGTTCTTTCTAGGGACTGAACCATAATTGGATTGTTGAAAACCTTACTAAGTTAGAAAATTCAGGGCCCTGTGTTTTTTTGTTTTGTTTTGTTTTGCTTTTTTTGGAAGATCCCTTAGCTGGAAATTCTTCCAGTATTTATACTTACCTCCTCATTTTCTGCAGTGAGCCCCAGTGAGGAGAGGCAGGGTAGAAGTGGAACCCAGCACTCTGGCCTGCCTGATCTAAGGCAGGTTGCGTCATTATAGTCTCTCTGCCTTCCCGTGTTTATCATGTGTTTGCTGGTTTAAGAGGCAGCTCATGGTTACCGTTCGGACGTCACGTGAACCACACAGGGACTCATTGGGAAGCTGGTCTTCAGCTGTTCTGCTGATTTAATGTCGCAAGAGTGGGAGAGGTGGTTGGAGGTCCCTAGTCTGAGAAGTGATCATGCCTAGCGTTCTGGTTCAGTGCAGGGGCTCCGTGCGTGGAGATTTCCGGCTGCCTTGGCCTGGCTCTCACTGACGTACACCTGTCTGCCCAGCCCTCGATGACATAAGCCTGCCTTCTGCCACCGATTGGCTGTGAGACCTTGAGCAAATTCCTTAGATCCTGGGCCATGCTTTTTTTGAAGGTCGTTGTGAAGAGTAAATGCGTATAAAGTGGTTAGCGGAGTGCCGGGCACGTGGTAAGTCCTCCCTAAACTCTTCGCTGTCCTGGGTTTCTCGGTGTCCCAGCTTTAGAGGAAGGGCCTTTGCCCTGACATTCTTTTCTCATCTAGAGAGTATTGTTTCTCTTGTTGTACCTCTTACTTCGCTTTTAAGTAGTTTTTGTTTTGTTTTGTTTGTCCAGGGAAATACACAGTGAGAATCTCTTGCCTTGTCCGTTAAGGTCTTCAGTTACAGCTGTCCGATGTCTGGCTTAGAGTGGATGGAAAACAAAAGTAACAAAGTGGGTGACATGTAGGCAGGAGGGAAGGTACCATCCTTGTTCCCACCTGGCCGGACATTTCGTTTGTTGTTGGAAAATGTGGGATGAATTTTGTTATTATTATCTTGTACTTTGTCTTTGCTTCCAGACGAATCCACCCCAGTCTGTGCTGGCCATTGTCTAGTTGACGTCATTCACGTTAGCCAGAGCTACACACCCAACTGAAACCTGACCGTGAAAACACAGCAGGTTAGCCACAGCCTCTGTGGCGTCTTTTCCCACGTGACCTTGCTTCCCACATTTGGTTGGCAACGACCTAGGTATTCATTACCTTGCACCCTGGGATTTGGTGGTGACGGAAGACGAGGTGGACAGGGTTCCGAGGAAGGAATCTGTGAATCATAGTTGATGTTCTAAAACTTCTCTGTCAGTACGGGGCGGGGGGGGGGGGGGCACTAGACACATCCGGCTGCCATGTTTGGAAGGGGGTTGGGCCTCACTTGAGCTGTAAGCATGGAATGAATATACACCAACGTTTGAAGACTTATACAAAACGGGGAGAGAAAAAAGGAATGTAAAATACTTCATTAATGCTTTCTTATATTGATTACAGGTTGCAATGGTGCATTTTTGGTTGACTACAAATCATTACTAAATTAAAATTATCAAAAGTATTCACTTAAGATTTACTCACCCCCCCCTTTTTTTTTAAATGTGACTCCTAGGAGATTTAAACCTTTATACGTGGCTTTCATTCTTTTTCTGTTGGGACAGGGCTGGTCTGGAATGTTGGATGGACGTCTAAATAAATTTAGCGGTGAGATTTCTCTGTTGCGCTGAGGTATTCGTATTCACTGAGGTTGAGTTCCCCTCTCGGTTGAAACAGATCGGGTAGGAATGATGTGAGGTCTCCTGGTTAGAGAGACTCGGGCTCTCCTGGCTTGGCCCGCTGTTCCGTCCCAGGTGGTCTTCGTTCGTCCTGCATTCCAGGGTCTAAACAGGCACGCCGGAAGCATCTGCTTCCGGATGGAAAGGCGGCGTTGAGCGCAAGCTTACCACATGCTAGATGTTAGACACTCAGCGTGTCCCCTGTGAAGTCTAATCAACACCCCCCATGAGATCCCAGAGACGCGACGTGAATGGCCACAGGTGGTACCACTAGTGAGTGACTGACCATGGGTTTGGCCCAGGAACCACCTGGTTTTGAAATCATGCTGCCCTTTCCAAATACCGGCTCCTGTTCGGTGCTGTTGTCTCGTGCCTCCTGCCCAGTGTCCCCTGCCTGGTTCTGGGCACCCTTATTGGTTCGATAGCATTTCTCACACTCTTTCCATGTCAGTCACATGGGGCTTTGTCGGATAATGCAGGTAGTGATTTGCAGGGCTGGTGGGGGAATGAGTCTGCATGTCTGACGAGCACACAGGTGTTCTGCTGGTCCCCAGACCACACTTTGAGTAGCAAGGGTCTGCCCTGCTTTCCTTGGTTTTGGACCTGCTTCCTCTGTGTCTGGAGTAATCTGATTCTCCGAACCCTGCCTGACTCCGCAGGGGCTCCCCCTGTGGCTTTGCATGTGACACCAGTGAGCGCGGATGACGTCGGAACTGGGATTTGCTCGTCGGCATCGAGACCGGCCCAAACGCTGATTTCGCTGACCGGGTCAGTTCACTCCTGTTCCTACCTAACCTCATCACTCCTCCTTCATTAGCCTGACCCCTTAGGCACCCATAGTCTGATCAAACAGAGGATAATTTTAATCCTGAGATAGGTGGCCGGGCCACCTGCTTTAAGTCCTCGAGAGGAAGACTCTCTGGCCTTAAATCTAGACTTGTGTCAGTGCCTGAGGAGAGGCGAGGAGCTGGGGCCCGCCGCAGTGTCTGCCTCCACACCTGACGGGCACTCGAGGTGACTTGTGCACGGGAGTCACCGTGAGCCCACCTGGCACACAGGTGTCGAAGGCTGGCTAACCACACCGCCTGCTTCTCCAGCACGTCATGGAGACAGTCACTCTGGGGTCCTTGGATCCAGGGCGTCTTGGGGAAGGGCTTGGCCTCTGGCCCAATGAGAAACAGAGTTTCAGGAAGGAGTTGGAACTCTGAGAGACTGTGCGACCCTTTAGTACATTTTTTTAAAATTTGGGAGTGCTGCGTATCGATCAAATAAGCTAATGCTAGAGCGACGTCTGTTACATGAGCGCGCTTACCATCCCCTGGTCTCTGTAAGAAAACTCCATTTCACAGACCTCCTCGTGGAGTTTTAGATCTCACTGGACATGTGGACTCTGGGTTTTGGGACACAGGAATCTGGCCTATCGGATAGGAATTTTAATGGTCGGTGAAATCTGTCAGGTCCTGTCTGGTACAGAATCCTGGGCCTGGTGTGGGAGTGTCACAGATTGCTGGAAGGGGAGTGGGGTGGCGGGGGGAGAGCGACAAGGCTGGGTGTTCAGGATGGGCGAGGCCAGGGGGCCGGCCCTGGAGAAAGGGGTTGGAAGCGAGGAAGTTCGTCCCAGTCGGGGGTGAGTTCAGAGCGCAGTGGGGCAGTGCTTCTGAAGGCTTAGGGGAACGCACCGGGCATCAGGGGAAGTTAGGAGTCAGAGACTAGGCGGATACACACCCGGAGGACGTTGGAAGGCAAAGCCAAGGTGGGTGGGCCCAAGTCTAGCGGTCAGGCAAGAACGAGAACACGAGGCTGTGGAACAAGTGGGTAAAAAGACGGGGCAGCAGGGATAGGCCGGTGAGGGGAACCGTGTGTGGGGCCTGCGGAGAAGCCCACGGGCCAGTCGCGGGGTGAGTGACCAGGTGAACGAGCGAGGGCAGTGTGAGCCTCCACTGTTGGTGATCCCCGTAAGTGGGTAAGTGGATCAGAACCAGCCTCACCCGGCAGCCTTCATGTGCTGGGGTGAGTGAGGACCCTTGAGGCTTGGCGGCTGAGGTCGGGAGCAAGGATTAGGGGAGGCAGTAGCTCCTGACGTGCACGGGCCACACGGGAAGGGATCACAACACTAGATTGCCTGCAGTGTGTGTGACTTCACGGGACACACGCTCAAGACCTAGCTTTTCAGCCTAACCCCGCGAGAAGAGGAGCCGCTCACATAGCCGTGGCTGGGCCGGGAGGGTCCTCTTGCACGAAGTGTCCTCTCCAGGGCCGCGTGTCCTTGTCTGTCTCTTTGTGTCTCTCCCTCAGTGGAACTGCATTCTCTTTCTAGTGCGCTGGGCAGACGTGACTGTCCCACAGCTCCCGTGTTTCCATGTCCTTCTTTAGACCACTAGGGACGTCACCTGTGTTCCTCAGTCCCCCTTCTGGTTCTCAAGACCACAGTTGGGCTGGTCCTGGTCTAATCAGCTGTGGCTCGGAGGGCAGGGTCACTGCTAACCCCAGACGGGGGATCGTTCTCACCGGGCCCGGGAAGCACCCCCGAGGGGTCTGCTGCCTGACAAGTGGGTGGGTGGTCTCACCCTATTTTATGCCTGAAAAGCTTGAGGCTCTGAGAGATGGATACACAGGTCGAGGCTGAGTTGTTGGGAGTTGGCATTCATTCCCACCTGGATCTTTCTGACCCCAATTCTACACCCTTGACCGTTTCTTCAGTATAAAGAGCCAAGGTATATGAGCTCTTTTGAGTCTAGAGGTGGAATCTTTTTTTCCATTTTCGATTTACTCAAAATCACAAAAACAGTATGGTTAGCTTTTAGCATAAACGCATAGTGAGTGAATGCCGATCATCTGAGTAATGCACTGGACTGAGACCCGGGAGATGGAAAATTTGGCCAAATGGCTGTTGGATTCGTTCAGGCTTCATGTTTAGGGTCTCATGGGTACATAGATGTATGCTTGATGCCCCTCCTAGGTAGGGGTGTGTGTGTGTGTGTGTGTGTGTGTGTGTGTGTGTGTATGCATGTTTTGAGCCCCTCATAGCTACGTATCTGTTTGGCAAAAGGCAAGTCTGGTTTATTGGGCCAATGTTAATTTTGGGGGAGATTAAACACATAGTTTAGCACTCGAGTAAGAATAATTAGGCTTTAGTGGTTTTGATTTCGATGACTCATAGAATTATAAGACATTTCTGTTCGTCTAATCTTGAGCATGAGGGTAGCATTGGCCTCCGTTGGAGTTTCACATTTAGCACTAACTTCTTTGGTTACACAGTGCTCTTATTTCAGGTCACCGAGGATAGGAAAAATTTGTCCTGCATCCATTGTGCTTCTTAGAAGACCTTGCCAGGCCATCCGTCTGCAAGAGGCACCTCAGAATGCTCATTCTGGGGCCCCAGGTGGCTCAGTTAGTCAGGTGTCGAACTTTGGCTCAGGTCATGATCTTGTGACTTGTGGGTTCGAGCCCCATATCAGGCTCTGTGCTGACAGCTCAGAGCCTTGCGCCTGCTTCAGATTCTGTGTCTCCCTCTGTTTCCCTTCCATCTCTGCCTTTCCCCTGCTTGTGCTCTCTCTTTATCTCTCAAGAAAAAATAAAACATTAAAAAATATTTAAAAAAAAAAAAGGATATTCGTTCTGTCCCAGGTCATTGCTGGGACTTCTGATGGCACTGATTGGTGTCCTCATCACCTATCTGAGACCATGAGAATTGTGGCTTCATTTCTTCTAGGGCTTTCCCTGTGCTAGAATCCTCTCGCTTGTGTATCCTTTGGTGTTGTGATAACTCAAAGTAATAAGTACTTACTGTATTCCAGACACCCCATGTAGGAGTAAGCATCAACTTGGACTGTTTAACGTTCACAACAACCCTACAAAGTGGATCTTGTTATTTCCATTTTTCATTTGAGAAACAGAAGCTCAAAGAGGTTAGTAACTTGCTTAGAATCTTGAAGCTTCCAAAGGGAAGAGCCAGGACCCCCTCCAATCTGTCTTTCCCCAAAGCGCATGCTCTTAACCACTATAACATACTGCGGTTTACAGGGGTCATTGCTAACAGCTAGTCGGCGGCAGGCTCAAATAACTTTGAGGTTCAAAGCCACTTTTCTGGGTCAACCAGTATTTCTCCTGTTGTCTGGATCTGTCAGGTATTTCTGGCTTTCTCCATGACCCTGATGGGTGGTGGCTCTGGGTACTGAAAGTAGGTACACGTCAAGAGGTCCCTTGCTCCCTTTCCTGATCTTTCTTCCTTTAGCATGCATATGTGCCTGTTTGCGTGCCTGTGCACTTTATGACACAGAATCGCCTCCTTTGGGCACTGAGTGTACAACCAGCCGAACAACGTTTTGGTCATCATTTCTGTGGCCTTAAAGCTGAGGCAGAGCCTTTTTATTGTGCTTCCTCCGCATTTGGAGATTTATTACGTACTCTTTCCTATCTTGGGTCCATGGGGAGGCGCCCTTGAGAGGGGAGCTACCCCGAAACACAGGGACTTAAAAGTTGTTCAAGAAAATGGGCCGGAAGCATCTGTCTCCCACTCCACTCCAGAATGCATTCCTGTTCCAAATACCACCCCCTCGAGGAGAACAATCATTTACATCTTGTTTCAAGCCTGTCCCAAAGACGTCCCACCCCAGAGCTCCTGGCCCCTGGTCCTCTTGGGCTTGTGCTCCCCGGCGTGGAGCCTGGGTCCCTGGGGTGGCGGTTCACACCCAGAGTTCACAGCAGCGCTTGACCGGTCAGGGGAGCTGTGAGAGAACAAAGGTGTGTGTGTGCGTGTGCCTGAGTGCAGCACGCACGTGGTTAACCTGGCGGCTCCCCCACCCCAGGGCTGCAGAGGCCCTTCTTTTTGGTGGAACGTTCCTGGGTGAATGTCCTTCATGCTGTTGGGTTGTTGCTGATGAACTTGGTGAAAAACGGGAGGGCGGGCTTCCAAGGATCTCCTCCTTTTACTGCAACATAGTGACCAGCGCAATGATGTGATTCGTTCTCGCCCTTGATGTTTCTCTGGTCTCTGTCGGCTCCGAGAAGGGAGCTGGAGAGTGAGTTTTAGCTGTCAAGGCAGCAGCCAGGAGGCCCGCCGCGAGTGGTCACTGAGGGGGCTGCTCTTCTTTGTCCTGGATAGAGTGAAGTAGTACCTTTCACAATTCCAAACACGTTTCAGATGAAGCTGGTGGCTGGTGAGACTTGTTTGCTGCTGGAACGCGAGAACGATCCGGGGAGCTGTTTGCGCGCACCCTTCCTTAGTTGGTGGAGGGGAAGGGGGTCCGGGCGAGCCCACCCTGCCCACCAGCCTCTCCATCTAGAAGTCTGGGGTGGATGATGTTGGGGGGAGGGTGTAGGTTTATGGTGATTTATTTAAGAGGATTAGGCCTTGGCCAGAGGGAGGCAGGGTCACAGGGGAAAATCTCTGTTTACTCAGAGCAAGGCTGTTCAACTGAAAAAAAAAAATTTTTTTTAATGTTTATTTTTGAGAAGAAGAAAGGGTGTGAGTAGGGGGCTGGGGAGGAAGGGCAGAGAGAGAGGGAGACACAGAATGTGAAGCAGGCTCCAGGCTCTGAGCGAGCTGTCAGCACAGAGCCCATGTGGGGCTCGAACCCATCAACTGTGAGATCACTTGAGCTGAAATCGGATACTTAACTGACTGAGCCACCCTGGTGCCCCCCCCACTTTAAAATTTATTTTATTTTATTTATTTTAGGGTTTTCAGCTTCAGCGCTACTGACACTTGGGGCTGACCCGTGTTGTAGGTCTGGGCAGCATCCTGACCTCCACGGTGCACCCCTCACCGCCCACCCCAGATTGTGATGGCCAGGAATGTCTCTGGACCCTGCTAGACATTAGTTGGGGTGGTGGTGGAGAAGGAGCAGGATCACCCGGACATGAGAACATGGACTTAAAGCCCTTTAGTAAGAATGCTACCGCAAAACTTGGGGTAGTAAGCATATAAACAAAAATGTTTGCAAATATATGTATTTTTAAAAAAATATATGTATTTTTAATGTTTGTTTATTTTTGAGACAGAGAGTGGGAAAGTGTGCGTGGGGGAGGGGCAAAGAGAGAGGGGGACAGAATCAGAAGCAGGCTCCCAACCCTCAGCGCAGAGCTCAATGCGGGGCTCAAACTCATGAACTGCGAGATCGTGACCTGAGCCGAACTCGATGCTTAAGCTGACTGAGCCACCCAGGCACCCCTGTTTGCAAATATTTTAAGTTTAGTATTTAAAATTAAAAGAAAAATTGCTGGTAGAATGAATAAGCAAGCGCAGAATCTAGATCTGCTGGTTTGATTGTAGCATTTCAGGGAGATAGGCTTCTGCTGCAGGGTTTAGGATTTATGTATGAAAATTTAGAAGGCTTATTCAGGTGACAGAGGAAAAGCACTTTGAAGTTCTTCTCTGGATACTTGAAATATCCCTTGCAACTTAGAAAATCCATACTTTGCTTCAAGCTAGAGTTGCAGAGATGGTACTAAAAAGTGTGGTATTTATAAAATGCAAAGAATGCTTCTTTACGAGTTTTACTTTGAACGAGGAACCTTTGTTTCAGCAAGTGATTTCTTAAGTTTGAAATATTGCAGTTCACCAAACGTGTTTCAAAAAGCACCTCACATCTCATAGTGAGGACATTTAGATATTTTTTTCTTGCTTTCTTGTGAAACCATTTGAAGAACCCACATCAAGGAGAGGTCATAATGAATTTCCCTGAAGTTTATTGATGGTGACAGATTTAACCCAGGCGCCTTCAGTATTTCTGTTAACTCATTGATGAATTAGTAAATTGCCAGCACAAGGGTCTTGTAGTCAAAAGAATGTAAATCCAATGGGAAATCGGGCTCATAAAAAAGTACCTTTGACAGAATTGCTAAGATTGATGATTTTTGACTAACCCTGTGTTCATAGGAAATCTGAACTTTCATCTCCTTCCTCGTAGGTACAAGATTTTGAAAATGCACACCTACACTGGTTGCTCGAACTTCAATAAAATATCCCCCGGTCTTCCTATCCCCTGCATCTCTAGATTCAGGTGTCAGAATGTTCAGTGTGCATCCTGACTCTTTCTCTTCCTTTTATGTATCTATATGTAGAAACATATAAAACACAGTATGCTTATTTTTAAAATTTTAATGTGATTTAGATATTGTTTTATGACCTGATTTTTTTTTTCCTCACTAAATAGGGTACCTTAATTGTTCCCCATCTACCTTACTTTTTTTTTTTGCAACTTTCTAACTTTCTACATCAGCAACTTTTATTTTATTTTATTATTAAAAAAAGTTTTTTTATGTTTTATTGAGACAGAAACAGAGCATGAGTGGCGGAGGGGCAGAGAGAGAGGGAGACACAGAATCTGAAGCAGGCTCCTGGCTCTGAGCTGTCAGCACAGAGGCGATGTGGGGCTCGAACCCACAAACCGTGAGATTGTGACTTGAGCCGAAGTCGGACATTTAATCGACGGAGCCATCTAGGCGCCCCATTGTGATTTTTTTTTTTATAGTTTATTGTCAAGTTGGTTTCCATATAACACCCAGTGCTATCTACTTTACTTTTAATGACTACATAATAGTCCATAAAAATAAAAATAAGGGTGTACCATGAATAATGTGAATGTTCTTAACACTTGAATTGTAGGGGTGCTGGGTGGCTTTGCTGGTTAAGCTTCTGACTTTGGCTCAGGTCATGATCTCGAAGTTTGTGAGTTCGAGTCCTGTGTTGGGCTCTCTGCTATCAGCACAGAGCCCTCTTCAGATACGAGGTTCCCCTACCCCCTAGCCCCTCTCCTGCTCATGCGCTCACATTCTGTCTCTCAAAAATAAATAAGTAAACTTTAAATAAAATACAATAGGGGCACCTGGGTAGCTTAGTCAGTTAAACACCCGTCTTCAGCTCAGGGCATGATCTCTCAGTTCATGAGTTTGAACCTCACATCAGGCTCTGTGCTGACAGCTCTGAGACCGGAGCGCCCTTGTAATGGTTGTCTCCCTGTCTGTCTCTGCCCCTCCCCTACTCGCACTGTGTCTCTCAAAAGTAAATAAAAAGAAATGAAAATAAATAAAAATGAACACTCTAGAACTGTACACTTAAAAATGGTTAAGATAGCAAATTTCATGTTATATATTTTACCTCAATCTTTTAATTTAATTTATTTTTTTTTAGAGAGTGATTGCATGTGTGTGAGTAGGGGAGGGGCAGAAGGGGGATCAAGAGAGACTCTTAAGCAGGCTCCATGTTCAGCACAGAGCCCGAAGCGGGGCTCCATCCCATGACCCTGGGATCGTGACCTGAGCCAAAATCAGGAGTTGGATGCCCGACTGAGACGCGCGTGGACCCCACCACAATTTTTCTAAAAAAGGGCGTACCGTCATGGATGGAATCGTTCCCTGGCTAATGGACGTGTTTTTCAGGGCTCTGCTGCAGCAGGCATTCTTATGTGGATGCCTCTCACTCTAGAAGATTACATATTTTTTTCAACAAGGCCCCTGTGCTCTGAGATCAATGCCATGTTGTCCAGATACAGAAAATAAGATGCTTGCCCTTTTTCCTTTGGGGGAAAAGAAAAAACTAAGGAAAAGAGCAGCTTTCTTGTCCTTTCTGGACTTTAAGAATTTGTTGGTTGTGGGTGTGCCGCTGGAGAATGTGCTTCCCAGGGCACTCTCTGCAGTGGACAGTTCTCTTCCATTATTTCGGAGCTCTGTGGGTGTCTTGTCCAGGCAAGCCCTTGCCCTGAGCACCTTGTTATTGTCCGGCTCCAGATTTCTGCAGCCCAGGTAGATAATCCTGGAAGCGGGGATGGAGGACACCCCTAGGGAACGTATGCATGTCCAGATGTCCAGATAACTGAGTCCTGATGGCCAGGCTTGGCCAGGCTCCCGACTCACCCCACAGCACCCTTGTGTGGACTCAGGAGGCCCTGGGCAGAGTGGAGAGAGCCCTACGGGTCTGTGTGCAATGCCCTGGGTTTTTGTAAACTCTGGCTACGAGTTTTTCTAGCAGAGCCATCATTTTGAAATGCTAACCTGGGGGCACCCTGCCCTCTATATTTATGTCCTGCTGTCTAAAGAAAGACGTGGGACAGGTATTTCTGGAAGCTCTGTATATTCAGTAAGTGGATTTCGCACCGCTCCAGAACCTTAGCCCTCATGGCGAGAGAGCACAGTTCCATTTCTGACTCTTGAGCAAGAAGCAGCAGTGGCCATTTGGATCGAGGGGAGTTGCTTAATTTAGGCATGTCTGATCCAGGTGGAGTCAGAGGGTGCCCCAGCAGCCCTTGTCAGGTGCCTTTTGGGTCACCGAGGTGGTCTGGAGGGAGAAGAGGGAGCTGTATGAGTGGTCCGGCCCACTGCAGCAGTGAGGGCCCTGTCCCCTTCCACCTGGGCCCCCACAGAAACCACCAAGCAGAGCAGAGCCCCCAAGCTGGGGCACCTGGGTCATGGGCGACCCGCTGTGTTGCTGGTTGCGGTGAACATGACCTCTCCCAAATCTTAGGTCCTCTCTGAATCCCAGAGACCACACCGAGTTGGGGACGAGCTGTGGTTTAGTCCCACTTCCTAAAGAAGTGACTGTGGCAGCCGGGCTTTTGAAAGCTGTGTCACCCCAGAGCCCCAGGAGCCTGGAGGAGTAGAGATGCCATATATGCACCTTGATTTTCCTTTGAGCAGAGGGGCTTTGAAATGAAAGGAGCCCTCCGCAGACGTTCCCATTAGGTTAGTGCTCCGCTCTCAAAAATGATTTTCCTGCTTTATTGTTGTCGTCTTTCAGCGGATGTCCTGGACTCTGGGAAGTCGCAACACGAAGGGGCAGAACTGTGTGTCTTCCGTGAGGTTTTCTGGGCTCACGCTCCGATCTCCTTTAAGAAACTCAGTGTTTTTTGTTTTTTTTAAAGGAATATAACCACTTGAATAACAAAGCACCATCTTTATGGAATATTTAATTTCTTACAGGCAGACTCAGGCTGGGATCCTTAGATAGTTTTCTAACTGAGGAACGTGTGGAAAGTGGGGCATTGTGGAACTTGTATGCGATTTTAGTAAACGACATAGGAAAATTAATATTAAGTCCGCTAAGTCCATTTGGAAGTAGAGAGCTGCTTTGAATGCACCCTCTCCTGGCTCGATATCATTTGTTTTCTAATTCTGTAAATATGAAATCAGATATTTTTATTTTGAGTTGTTTTTTATTTTTAAATTTTTATTTATTTTTTTATTTTTGAGAGAGAGAGAGAGAGTGCGAGCGAGTGTGAGCAGGGGAAGGTCATAGAGAGAGAGGGAGGTACAGAATCTGAAGACAACCTCCAGGCTCTGAGCTCGCTGTCAGCACGGAGCCCGACATGGGGCTCGAACGCACGAACTGTGAGATCATTGAGCCGAAGCTGGACGCTTAACTGACTGAGCCACCAGGCGCCCTGAGTTGTTTTTTTTTTTAAACGAGAGTGTTTCTGATTCAATCTTTTCTCCCCTGCCCGTCCCCCCACCCCTGCTTCAGCATATTATGCCATATTTTCTCTTTTCTTGATTTTCTTATCCTTCTTCTGGAGCATTTAGATAGCACATAAATTAGAAGTTTCGAGGTTAGCAAGGTGGAGGTAAACAAGCTGAGGCTGCCCCTTTCTAGGTAGCCCACCACAAATAAAGAAGGGGTTCTTGTTCAGGCTTTATCTGAAATCCATCAGGTTGTCTTTCTTGAGCTGTATAATGTATTTCCTTGTTAATGTCTTTTATTTTGTCTTCATATTACTGATCCTTGCCTCTACAAGGAGATCTTTTACATTTTCTATAAAATAAACGGTTACTAGGAGAATGGCACTCACATTCACTTTATGTTCTACCTAAAAGGACATTTTTCCAGATGATGTGGAGCAGGCGCTTAAGAAGTAGAAACTCCTAAATAAAAGTAAGTGCCCTTGCCAGAACTTCAGTGTTATAACCTGGGCTTAGCCAAGCATTTGCTTCCCTTCTACCCAGAGAGCAGCTGCTGTGCCCAGGGCCCCATCTCTTTCCTGCTCTCTTTCACTAGAAGGGTAGTTATTACCTCTTTAACAACTTCTAGCCTTTGTGGTTTATTTTATTTTATTTTATTATTTTTGGACTTTTAATGGTACTTGGTATCTGCTTGCTAAAATCCCCATCAGTCTCAGTTGCCTTGGTAAAGGAATTCTTTTCCATCTCCCTCCTCTCTTTTTTGAGAAATGTAAAACGTCGTAAAAAGTGTAATACGAATCGCATTATATTATCACCAGCTACTGTTTTAACTATGAATGTCTCTGTATGGACACTCTTCCCTCCTCTCTGTCCAGTTCTCCCCCACCCTCACTTCCCTTCCCCCCGCCCTTTCTTCTTTCCTTCCATTTTTTTCTTCTTCCTCTTTCCTTGGACCTCTCCCTGTTCATAGGCAAATGGTTCCTTACTTCCTTTTAGGGGGACCTGGGACCCTTTTACTTATAAACATTTAAAAATCACCAGATAGGAGTGCCTGGGTGGCTCAGTCGGTTAAGGGTCTGACTTCAGCTCAGGTCATGATCTTGCGGTTTGTGAGTTCGAGCCCCACATCGGGCTCTCAGAGCCTGGACCCTGCTTCGTATTCTGTGTCTCCACTGATCTGTGTCCCTCCCCAGCTCATGCTCTGTCTCTGTCTCTCAGTAATAAATAAATGTCAAAAATTAAAAAAATAAGGTAAAACCAGATAGCAGTGCCTGGGAGGCTCAGTCGGTTAAGTGTCTGACTTCAGCTCAGGTCATGGTCTCTTGGTTTGGGAGTTCGAGCCCCATGTCCGGCTCCGTGCTGACAGCTCAGAGCCTGGTGCCTGCTTCAGATTCTCTCTCCCTCTCTCCCTCTCTCTCTCCCTCTCTCCCTCTCTCTCTCTCTCTCTCTCTCTCTCTCTCTCTCTCTCTGCCCCTCCCCTGCTCATGCTCTGTCTCTCTGTCTCGCTCTCTCTCAAAAATAACCTTAAATTAAAAAAAAATCACCAGATCAATGAATTAGGCTTTATAAGTGAGGTTAAGTAGTGTTCTTATACTTGAGTTTTGGTCTGTTTTTGTATATGTTTGAAGCCTCTTTATTTATTTTTAATTTTAAAAAAAATGTTTATTTTTGAGAGAGGCAGAGAGAGAGGGAGACACAGAATCTAAAGCAGGCTCGAAGCTAAGCTGTCAGCACAGAGCCTGACGTGGGGCTTGAACACACGTACTGCGAGATCATGACCCGAGCCCAAGTCCGGATGCTTAACTGACTGAGCCACCAGGTGCCCCGAAGCCTCTTTATTTAAAATAAGAATTGACTTATAGTAAACTTGACCCAAGGTACCTTAGAAAGGTGACTGCCTACCTTAACGTGTCCTTCTGACCGGCCCCGTTTTTATTGTATGATCTCCATTCTTATCCCGGCATGATCTGATATGAAGTGCCAGCCTCAACCAGTTTGCCCTTTCTCCTGCTGCTTGCAGAACTTCTGGGTTCATACTTTCCTTGAGCTGGGAGAAGTAGCTTATTGTTTAGATAAGACTTCCTTTAGGCCGAGGTCCCTTAAGGAAATAGAAGTGAGAGTATGGAGACATCAGACACGGATAAATACAGATCTATGTATATTACACGTTTATGGGTAAGCGCGTATCCACAGACAAACCTAGTTTACTGCGACATCTAGAATATGTAGTCTCGATGGATGGAGTGACGGAAGTTGAACATAAGGGTTATGATTTAAGAGCATGAGTAAATGATTTTAATGTCAGTTGCCCTCATCTTCCATTTTACCACACGAGTTAAAAATATATCTTCAGAATTTTAAAGCAAACGGGTGAAACTCAAACACTGTATATCTTAAAGGTTATTTTTTGAAGTGTTCTTATTTTTGCAAGAATTCTCCAAGAAAGGTCTCTCTCGTGGTTCCTTGCCTTGGCAAAGTCTTTTTGGAAAATATCAAAATCTAAATTTAAATGGGTATTCTGGAACAAATGTGTGCACTGAATTAACATGAACATATGTCCAGCATGATAGAAACATGCATAGACGTGGAGAGATATTGGTGAACGTGACAAGGCCTATTAGGTTGATGTATATGTGTATTTATGTTTGCATTTACAAGTCTGCATCCCAAATGTTATCAGGGCTTACCTCTGCCTAGTGGACCTCCTGGAGGCTTTTGCTTATATTATTGGGTTTTAGAGGCTTGGCAAAGAGCATATACGTACTTCCCTTATAATAAAATGGTTTAAAAATCCAGGAATGGGGCACCTGGGTGGCTCAGTTAGTTGAGTGTCTGACTCTTACTGTTAGCTCAGGTCATGATCGCGAGGTCTTGGGAGCCACGCTCTGTGCAGAACCTGATTAAAAGTCTCACTCTGCCTCTCTGCTGTCTCCCCTGCTCATGCCTCTTTCTCTAAAATGAAAAAAAAAGGGGGGGGCACCTGGATGGCATCTGACTTCGGCTCAGGTCATGATCTCACAGTTCATGGGTCAGAGCCCCGCGTCGGGCTCTGTGTTGACAGCTTGGAGTCTGGAGCCTGCTTCTGACTCTGTGTCTCCCCCTCTCTCTACCCCTCCCCTGTTTGCACTCTGTCTCTCCTTTCTCAAAAATAAATGGAAAAAAAAAACATTTAAAAAAATCTGAAAAATAGGAACAACAAAAGACCAGGAATGACAGAAAGATATTCTGACAAGGATGCTACTTGAGCATTCGCGTTGAGAGCGATTCTAATGGAGTGGCCGCGTTTGCCCAGAGCTTTTGAATCTAAGAAGTTACAGTGGCTAGAAGGTCCCTGGAGTGGGAGGCGAAGGGGACGGAGGAGGTGGCCTGCCGTTCCTGTGACAGGACTCACACAACAGGACTCCCAGTTCTGGGGCTCGGGCGTGGCCTGGTGGGGCTCCCGATCCGTTCCTGTAGCGATCGGCCATCCTAAGGAATGTTTGTTGATAAGGAGAACAAGTTGGTCATTCCAGGTTATTGGATCAGTACTTTCTGATTTGTACTTCAAAAGAAGAAAAAAAGAATAATTGGAAATCTGTGAGTTACTTTAGACCTCAGCGAATCTTTTCCGGTATGGAGTGTGTTAACCCTTGACTCTGAGAAATGAGATGACTTGGGAAGCTGTGTACATTTTTTTGGACCCAAGTGCCTGTTACTCGATCCTTTAGAATTGTCTGAAGACCTGGCTTCCCTGGGAAATGATTGGCCTTAATATTTGCTTCCTCCTTTAAGGGTGCGGCTTATGCGTCTCGTGTGTGCAAGCCAGGGAGCAGGGGTTGTGTGGTGTTGGGGTCGAGTTGTTGTTACTTCTCTGTCCATCAGCTCAGGGGTTCCAGAAAATCCTGATCCTTCAGAAACTCCCCAAGACGCTCACGGGATGTATTGCGGCCTTTTCCTAGTCCTGTGTTGACCGTCTTTGGTAGTGAGGCGGGATAGCCTTTTCCTCAGATCCGGAGAGAAGGCAGAGTGGCTCCGGAGCCAGGCTGCGTCTTGCTGGCCCCTTCCGGCAGATTGCTGCTGCCCGTCACTGTCCTTCATTTTCCTGGTCATTCTCAGCACTTTTTACTTTATTTATTTATGAGAATTTAAAAAAAAATATTTATTTTTGAGAGAGACAGAGCACAAAGAGGACCAGGGCAAAGAGAGGGAGGACACAGAATCTGAAGCAGGCTCCGGGCTCCGAGTTGTCGGCTTGGAGCCCGACACGGGGCTCCAACTCCAGAACAGTGAGATCGTGACCTGAGCCAAAGTTGGACGCCTAACCCACTGACCCACCCAGGTGCCCCTCTCGGCACTCTTTTAAATGTTTTATTTATTTTTGTGAGAGTGAGTATGAGCAGTGGGGGGATCGGAAAGGGAGGGGGACAGAGGATGTGACACGGGCACCGTGCTGTCAGCAGTGAGCCTGATGCAGGGCTCCGACATAGGAACTGTGAAACCACGACCTGAGTTGAAGTTGGATTCTCAGCCGACTGAGCCACACCCAGGCTCCCTCATCACCTTTGCAAAGAAACATAAATACGTGATCTTCATCGCAGAGGGCCTTTCCTCTGTTTAGGAGGGGTTGAAATAATAAGTGAAAATAATATTCTTACTCATCAAATCCAATAAACCACGGCTCGTTCTGGGTGTTAATTTGTGAGGCTCTAAGATTATTGACCTCCTAATCCTTCCGTGAGGAATTAATCATCCGCCTTTTCTGCTGTCCTGATCCTCCTTTTCTCCCTGCTTCACTTCCATCAGCCTTGAAGTCTTCCTCTGTGTCCAGGCCCTTCTTGGCATTCTATGAAATGAGCTAGTTTATCAATTTTCTCTAGATATTTTGGCAGCTTTATCTAGATTGATACTGTGGCCTTCCTGGAATATTTTAGACGTTAACGTCCATGAAGGCGTTGGGGGTTACTGGAATCCTAAGAGAGGCATTGTGAGTCCTGGAAAGAGGTTTGTTTATGTTCCGTAGGAAAGACTGAAAGAAACTTTGCCCAACCTTCTTCCCTTACTTCCCCCAAATCCTGTGGCATGGGGCCAATGCGCAGAGGCTCCATTTGGGCTCTTCTGTCTACGTTGTCCTTAGTTTTGACTCAAATTGGCCTGCCCCACTTGGATGGTCTGCCAGAGTGCACCAGTTATGCCTGGGAAGGGTGCCTTTTCAGAGGGGTAGGCATTTTTTGGATGCCCGGCCATCTCTGCTATGTGGGTCTGCTTGTGGGCCGCAAATGAATAGACTCATTTCTTAACGGGGATATTTCCCAAAAAGGCGTGGGGCCCCTATGAGATGCTCTTAGAAGAACAAGAGGGTGTGGAGGTCAAGTAGACATAACCATTTCAATACTCCAACCCGTCTGTGTGATTCAAAATGTATCTCAATGTGTTAAAGGTTTCTTTGATGGTGGGGATAAAGATTTAGGGAGGTCTTGTGAGGAATCCAGTTTAAATGTTCAACCAGTTGACTCTGGAATCTTCCTTCCCACTTCCTGTCTGTCAACAGACCACACTTTGGGAACCGGTGAGGCCAGGACGTCTTGGTGTGTTGGAGCTGCCCCTCCCGGGCTCAGCCGCCCCAGTGACGTGCTGTTGGTAGCCTCAAGTGTGTCCCCATGGGGGTAGCTGAACCCCAGTGGATACGTGCTAACGGTCGGGGCTCCCAACCCTCTGACTGCAGCTGGCAAAAGGTTCCTGGCATTAGCCCTTTTCCTTCAGGAGGGCCACAAAAGGGATACATCTCTAAAATCTTTATCTTCAAATTTGTTGCAACTAACTTGTTCTCCCCATTCTACTCTGTTCAGTGTAGATTTTTTTTCTTTACTTGTGGGTAAAATCTGTGTAACGTGATCCTGTTTGTTTTAACCATTACAAGTGTGCAGCCCAGTGGCGTTGACTTCATCACTGTCCACCATCCACCGGACTGTTGATCACCGCCAACAAAAGCCCTGGACCAGTTTGACACTAACTTTCCCTCCCCGCCCCCGCCCCGGGAACATGTCTTCTGCTGTGGTCTCTGTGCATCTGCCTCTCGAGGCCACCTCCCCCGAGGGGAAATGCAGCGGTTTCTCTCTGGCATGTCTGCGGGATCCAGTGGGAGCCGCCCCTGGTGTCCGGGAAGGAAACTGAGGACGGAGGGATGGGGCGCGTGCTGGGGTGTTCAGCGGACGCGGCAAAGTGGATGCCTTTATAGTCCTCTCCGCAGAGTGTGTGGTCCTCCTGCATCTCGTAGCGTAAACCGCCGCCCCTCTTTCTGTAGAGGTAAATAAAACAGCAACGCATGATGTACACGAATGTTAGATCAGTACCCCGGGCAGGTTGAAGCAGGTTGGGGGTGCTCCGTTTGAGGTGTCTCCAGGAGGCTTTTAACAGGAGGAGGCCAAGGTCAGGCGAGGCTCCTGAATGGAGCGCTTGGAAATCAAGCAGCCCGAGAGCGAGCAGGGAGCCCAGCCCCGAGCCCTGTGTGACCTCACATTTTAAACTGGGCAGCCCAGTTAGCTAGACACATAAAAGGCTTACATGACTGCATTCTTCAAAGGGCCATGGTTTTGTTGCGGGGTCAAGTCTTAGGTCGGAAGCCCTTTTCTTTTTTTCTTTCTGTTTCTCCCTCCCCAGGGCTTGTACGGAAGCACACAGGCACAGATTCTCCGGGTTGGAATTTCTCTTTGATACTGGCCCCGTCTGAGGGGGGGATCGCTACTCACATTCCGTGTGCCCTTAGATTTGGTAAGCTGTGTAATGGTCTAGAATATAGATAATCTAAAAGTAGTTGGATGCTGAACCTTCCTCCACACCTTTTTTTTTCTTCTTCCTTTATTTATAACTCTTCTTGAGTAAGGGTCTTCTAAATGCATTGAGGTTGGCTGAAGAGAGACCCAAAAAAGAAAAATGCGTTTACAAATTCTTCTGAATATTCATGAAACCTAATTCTGCAATAAAAAAAATGACTGGCTTCTGGGTTTTCAGTTACATAACATTTTTCCAGCAAATAATGGAATATGCCATATTTCACTGTAAATAGTTTTGAGACCACGATAAATGAGGTAACGCCCTAAGGGTTACAATTAGTGAACTATTTTCCACTTGTGACAGATTTGTATTTACATTAGGAAAAGCCGTGAGCCGGTTTGATGCCTTTTTGGAGAAAAGCTCGAGGAGCAGAGTGATATATTTTTTTTTTTAACGTTGTTTGTATTGAGAGAAAAGACGTGAAGTTCAGATGCTTACTTACCTATTTCTCACAGTTTTAATTTTTTGTCAAAGTCAGATATGCACATAGATTTGAAAGAATCCATCTCTGTTTTCTAGTCCTCATTCCTGGGGGCAGTTGATTTCTGCTCTTTGATGTGTCTTCTGTCATTGTCGCTTTGCAGTGGTGCGCTTTACTGCTGACTTGGCATTTCTTCCATTTTAGATATTACCTCCTGGCTCTTCTGATGGAGGTTATGAGCCTGGACTGTGGCTGCTTGTCCATCCTCTAACATTTCCTGGACCTACGTCCTCCAGCAAGATACTTAACCTCCCTCTGCCTGGTGTAGGAGACAGGAATAATAATAATAATAATAATAATAATAATAGTAATAATGGCCCCAGGCCTTCCCTTAATGTTGTAGAGCTGAGCCTGTGGCAGGACTACAAATGGAGACCAGATGGCTAAATATTTAAAAGGCATAATGAAATATTTAAAAGTTATATTGAAATATTTAAAAGGTATATACCCTATACCTAAATATTTAAAAGGTTTAAATCAAGCTGCATCTTTGGTCTCGTCCCTGTCCCCACCCAGGGCCTTGAAGCCCACCTCCTCAAGGCCCAGAGGCTGAAGGCTTCCCGGTCCTCGAAACCGCCCTGTGAACCATGGGGGCCGGTAGAGGCCGGGCAGGACCTCCTGAACCCAGCTGCTGGCTCAGGCGTCCCCGGGAGTCTGGGTGGCTGGGGTCTCCATCCAGCGTAATTGTCTCGAACTTTTGTGACCGAAGATTTTCAGGCATTTGTAAACGTGTCCCTTCTGCGCCGCTGGGAGCCAGGGAGGTCTGGCACCCCCAGCTGAGGCTGTGGTCTTCATACGCATCATATGCAAGCCAATTCCCCCCCCCCCCCCCCCCCCCCCCCCCCCCCCCCCCCCCCCCCGCCTCCCGCCTCCAACTCTTTCCCGTAATTCCTGTTCACTCAGCCGGTTTCCAAAATTAAAGGGAAAAAAAAGTAACAAAACTCCTAAGAGACTGAAGAGAAAAAACAAATCTCTGTGGTTTGGTACTTTAGATAAATGATTGTCTAAAGCACAAGCCCAGGCCTTTTTTTTTTTTTTTTGGTCTGGAGACGAAGGTACTGAGTGCCCCACTGGCCGTTGAGGGGATTGAGGAGTAAACCCCTTACGGTTGTTTTTTGCACTTCTTACATTTTTGGTCTTCATTTTCTTTTTTTCTTTTTTTTCTTTTTTTTTTTTTTAATTTATTTTGAGAAAGATACAGAGAGCTAGCAGGGCAGGGGCAGAGAGAGAGGGAGAGAGAGAATCCCAAGGAGGCTCCACGCTCGAGCCTATGACACTGGGATCGTGACCTGAGCCAAAATGCAGAGTCAAATGCTCAACTTGAGCCACCCAGGCGCCCCTTAAATTTTTGGTGTTCTTTAACTTGGCTGTTTTTATTTGATGCGCTCAGCCATCCGTGATAGAGGGTTCCCAGGTTTTGCAAATAAAACATCCAAGATGCCCAGATAAACAATGGAACATACTTTTACGAGACGATGAATCATTGTTTGTCTGAAATTCACGTGTAACTGGCATCCTGTATTTTATCTGGGAGCCCTATGTTCCCCTTGCAGTCCCAGACTTCACTCCCTTTGTCTTGAGAGATATTCCTGTAGTTTTTCTTTGGTAACATCCTCTTTTTGTTTTCTCTTTCTTTCTTTAATGTTTTATTTATTTTTGAGAGACAGGGACAGAACGTGAACAGGGGAGAGGCAGAGAGAGAGGGACACACAGAATCTGATGCAGGCTTCAGGCTCCGGAGCTGTCAGCACAGAGCTGGGCAGGAGGCTCAAACTCCTGAGCTGTGAGATCATGACCTGAGCCTAAGTTGCACGCTCAACCGACTGAGTCACCCAGGTGCCCCAACTTTTTCTCTTTCTGAGACACGTTCCATAAATGTTGGACCAACTGAATTGAACTTTTCATGTTTATTTGTTTTTGAGGGAGCGTGAGTGGGCGAGGGGCAGAGAGAGACGGAAACACAGAATCCGAAGCAGGCTGCATGCAGGCTCCGAGTTGTCAACACAGAGGCCAACATGAGGCTTGAACTCTCAAACCGCAAGATCATGATTTGAGCCGAAGTCGGATGCTTAACTGACTGAGCCACCCAAGCATCCCTGGATTGAACTTTTGTTAATGCCTTGTCCCTTTTATTATCTGGATCTTTTTCTGCATTCTGGGAGACACCCTCATTTCCTTGATTTGACTTGACTTTCATATTTGTTTTTACCCATTTAGCTGTTGATGCCGTCATTTGCTATTTCTAAGAGTTCCTTCTTAACCTTTGAGTGCTTGTTATCCATAACTTTTGGTCTTTTTTTTCCTCTGATGGTACTGTGTCTGTGTTCTTCCATCTTTCCGGCATTTCTGTCCTTGTTTTCTGGTTCTTGTTCTGCCTGCTCCATGAGACCTGCCCTTAGGGGAGGGGGGTGGCTCCCTGATTACTCCTGGAGCCAGACGCTTCATTTCGAAATTGCATTAGTCAGCATCTGGAATCTTCTCCCTGGAGCTTTTGTTCCTTAGGAGACTCCTTCGTTCTCCAGCCTAGGGGATGAACTGGCTGTTGGCATTGGGGATGGAGGAGACGAAAGGCCGCAGGCCAGGCTTTCTGTCTCCTGCTTCACAACGGGGTGCTCTGAACCCCAAGCCTGTTCCAGGGCTTGGATGACCCAGGTGGATTCCCCCTGTGCGCTCCCCCTGGCTGCCCCAGCTTGCAGGGGGTCGCGGGCTCTTTGTCCCCTCCCGGGACCCATCCTCCTTCCGCAAGTGTTATCACCTTCTTCAAGTCCAAGGCCTCAGCTTCTCTGAAGCTCCCCAGGACTAAAGTCCCGTCTCCATGGCAGCTTCCTGCATGACCTTGGGGTGTAACTCCGTGGCCCTGTTGAGCCAGCTGCCACTCCGCTGTCCTCTTCTTTTACCTAAAATTTTGTTGGTGTCTTATGTTGGATGTGACTCCGTTCTCGCTGTCCTTTCCTTGCAGGCCTGTGACGTTCGTGTGTTTTGGTCAGGACGTTATTTAGAGAGAGAGTTCACCCATGTGAGGGTTTTCAGTGTGGCCATCTCCACGGTTACCTGGAGGACTTTCTGTTCCCGGAGAGAAGCTCTGTACCCTTTAGCTGACACCCCACCCTCCTCCCCCCGGTCTTGCCATGCCTCCAGCTCCAAGCAGCTATGAGAGACTTTTTAAAAAAATTTTTTTAAGTGTTTTATTTATTTTTGAGATAGAGAGAGAGGGAGACACAGAATTGGAAGCAGGCTCCAGGCTCTGAGCTGTTAGCACAGAGCCTGACGTGGGGCTCGAACCCATGAACTGTGAGATCATGACCTGAGCCTAAGTCAGAGGCTTAACCGACTGAGCCACTCAGGTGCTCTGAGACTTTAAAAAAAAATTTTTTTTTATGTTTTATTTATTTTTGAGAGAGACAGTGTGAGCAGGGGAGGATCAGAGAGAGGGAGACACAGAATCTGAAGCAGGCTCCAGGCTTTGAGCTGTCAGCACAGAGCCCAATGCAGGGCTCAAACCCACAAACTGTGAGATCATGACCTGAGCTGAAGCTGGACACTTAACAGACTGAGCCACCCAGGCGCCCCAACGAGAGACTTTTTGTCTCTATGTGTTTGCCTGTGTTTATCTTCTTAAAAACATTTTCAGTGTCATCTCTGTTCAGGAAGGAAGGGAAAGAGACTCATGAATCCAGTCAACATTCTTTCATGGGAAGCTCTCGCCTTGTACCAAATATTAATATACAAAAGCACTCTGCCCGTTTCACTACTTGTGCATTCCAAGGATTGACTAAAGCAGCCACTGACAGAGGGATTTTTTAATTTCATATTCTCTCTCTTTCTCTCTTTCCCTCTTTTTTATTCCCTCAATTAATGTCTTTGCCTGACCTGAGCTCAGATCTTTTGGAACCGGGAATTGCTCAGCTCAGATCTGTTGCCTTCGAGTCCTTTAGGCTTCCAGTGCTTTTCAAGGGGTTGAGGAGTGGTCGTGGAGGGAGCTGACCCTGAGTTGCAAGGTCGGCCTTTCAATCCAGGCCCCCAGTTATCTTCTGGGTCAAGGAAATAGGTGCTGCGTGCTTGTGAAAGTAACTACTTCCGGTCACTTAGTAATTTTTTCCCCCAAGATTCTTTTTAAATAATCTCTACACCCAACATGGAGCTCGAATTCTCGACCCTGAGATCAAGAGCCAGCCGGTTCCCCTCAGGCACTGAGTTCTTAACTCAGCGTACATCATGTTCTGGGAACACCTGCTCTTGGGAGAGATTGCTGATGGGCGTTTGGAGAGCGTGGACTGAACCAGGTGGGAGAGAAGACAGACACGCTCACAGCAGCACCTGTCAGAACGGTGACCAGCACACCAGCAAGAATAGGGTCACGAGGTCTCATGACCTGAGGGACTGTCCTGAGTGGGCGCTGACCTCTTCTGGAGTGCCTGCCCTGCAGCCCGTGCCCCTTGTGGCCCTGCCTTCACAGCCGCCAGACCCTGGTCTTCTTTCCCACCTCCCAGGTTGGCTCCCTTCCTCTTTCCCTGAAGAAAGGGCACCCACTCCACTTTCCAGAGAACAGGAGGACTGTGGGTGGAGAGCTCTACGAAGTGGTGAGGCCTTGTTAGCCCCCTGTTGCTTTGACTCCTCTCTGAGCCCAGTCTGTCCATTCTGGTTCTTCTCTAGCTTCTCTTGGAGTGTTGGCTTCTGGCTATAGGACTTGGGTACCACTCATCCGGCTGGGGCTCCTGGCCAGAGTGGGGGGATTGTGCTGAGGGCTCCTGGCGTGGCTCTCTGCAGTCACATCCTGTTGTGGCCGGTGCTCAAGCCCTCCGTGGGGCCCAGCGTGTGAGTCAGGGCCTGGTGTGGTGTCAGTCAGCATGTGAACGTGGTGTAGAGGCGCGGGTCGGGCCAAGGTTGGGCAAGGAGTGGAGATCACAGCCAATCCTTGGTCATGCTTGGCTGGAAAGGCAGAGTTTTGAAATTAGGAGAAAGGTTATGTATGGGATAACCAGAGAGACCTACTGAGGTGTTGTGCTTTGTGAGTTGAAATTTTGCTGCCTTTTGAAAAGAAACTGCCTTTTCCATGTACGAACTCCAGGTGACCCTAGCAATGGCCGATGGCAGGACTGAAGGCATCTCCACATTAGGAGAAAGGCCAGAAAATTTGGAGTGAAATAAGAGGTTATAAGGAACCAGGCCCCCCGCTCTGTAAAGTACCTTCCTTTTCCTCCAACCAAACCCCCCTCACCTCCAGCCTACTTCACTTGCTGGCCTCGAAAACATTCATTCAGTTGACCTTTTCCCCCCTGTTTTGTTTTACTGTTCTAGCAAATCAGTGAAGAAGAAGAAAATAGCATTTTTTAATATTAGAAAAATGTTTATTTTGAGAGCATGAGAGAGCAGGGGAGAGAGAGGAGAGAGAGACTCCCAAGCAGCCTCTGCACTGTCAGCTCTGCGCCTGAACAGGGCTTGATCTCATGAACCATGAGATAATTATCTGAGCCAAGATCAAGAGTTGGATGCTCAACTGACTGAGCCACCTAGGTGCCCCTAAGACACCATTTTCATTTTTTTTTTGAAGTTAATTTATTTGTTTTGAGAGAGAGTGTGAGCTTTAGTGGGGCAGGGGGAGAGGGGCAGAGAAAGAATCCCAAACAGGTTCCATGTTGTTGGCGTGGATTTGGAGCCTGATGTGGGGCATGAACCCACGAACCGTGAGATCGTGACCTGAGCCGAAATCAGCAGTCGGACATTTACCCAGCCGAGCTACCCAGGTGCTCCCGGAAAATAGCATCGTAATGCCAATGCTTTTGTGCGCCCTGTGTATTATTTATTTTCATTTAGACAACAGCTTAGTGCCTTGGCTGTTATTCTTAGTTCCCATTTTGAAAATGATGAAGTTGAAGGTCTTCTTTCCGAGAACCTTGAGGAATGGATTCTGACACGCGGCTAATGGATGGGTGCGTGTACCGGGTGGATTCTAGGCCACGAAGCAGCATGGCCCAAGGAGGAAGGGCACATTCCAGAAGGTTCTCACTGAGCCGCAGCAGAGCGTGGGGGCGCCTCAGCCAGGTTGGGTGTGCACGCTCAGCCCAGGGAAGGGATTGGAGGCGAGTTCATAGAGGGGAGTGATCTGATCTGAGTGGAGTTTAGAAAGATCAATCTGGGCGTTCTGAATGAGCAGATGGGGAAATGGAGACACGGGGGTGAGATGGCCCCTGAGTGGGGGATAAGAGCTTCATTGAGAGAAGAGGTGTCACATTCCCGAGGAAAATGGTCAGGACGTGGCGAGAGAGAAGCAGAGGGGACGGTCATACTTGAGTATCTGAGCGATAAACAGTATCAGGAAGGGGGAGAGTGATTTTGAGGAATAGATGGGAAACTCCGTGGAAGATGTTTGAAATGATTGCAGGTGTCTGATCAGAAATACGCCCCAGACCCTTTAACTGGGTACCTGGAGAAACATACTAGGTTTGAACCTCTGAAGTGAGAGGTGCCCCCCCTTGCCCACAGGTCTCTAGTTAGTAATAGTAGGTAGCAGTTTTTGCTCCTATTATTTTTATGTACTCTTCATGTAAAAATTATTTAGTTAAGTTGGTAAGTTTTGTGGGGCACCTGGGTGGCTCAGTCAAGCATCACAGTCTCACAGTTCATGGGTTCGAGCCCTACATCAGACTCTGCCTGCTTTACGTTGTCTCCCTCTCTCTCTGCCCCTCCCCACACTGCTTCGAAAATAAACGAACATTAAAAAAAAAAGATGGTCAATTTTGTGGTATGTGTATTTTACCACAATTTAAAAAAAATTAAATGTGGGGCACCTGGGTGGCTCAGTTGGTTGAGCCTCCGGCTTTGGCTCAGGTCAGATCTCACATTCATGGGTTCGAGCCCCGCATCAGGCTCTGTGCAGACAGCTGGCTCAGAGCCTGGAGCGTGCTTCGGATTCTGTGTCTCCTTCTCTCTCTGCCCCTCCCCTTCTCATGCTCTGTCTCTGTATCAAAAATAAATAAAACCTTAAAAAAAAATTACCTTGTTGTACCTTGTTGTTTTCCTGTGTACGGGCCATTGCTTACATTGGCCTTGTGATACATGTGGATTTCAGGGTATGACTGGGAAATTCTAAGGAAAGGGCATAGTAGTTGGTATTTGTGGACATTAAATTTTGAAACAGCAAATCCCATTTACAACGCTATCGCGGAACGAAAGACCAGCCTTGTTAGAAAATAACTCAAGCATGGTGAGAGGCGTAAATAGTTCATTTATTTCCATGTGACCTGTACAAGCAAACCTTTATTTAGGGGAGACCTATTTTTCTTATAGACTCTTGTTTCATGTATTAAATTACCAGTGACCCACTTGTCCTGTTGCTTGCAGGCAACAAGAGACCCCAAATAAATCCTCGACCATCTCTCTCTGGCCCCAGACTGGGGCCGACTGTCAGAGCGCAAGATCCTCTGAGTCATTTTGTGTGCAGAGAGCGTGGAATATGCCAACTTTGGGAAATTCCCTTTCTTCCCTCCCTCCCTTCCTTTATTCCTTTTTTTGTTTTAAAGATTTTATTTTTTAATCTCTACACCCAACGTGGGCCTTGAACTCACAACTCAAGATCAGGAGTCCCAGGCCCTACCATCTGAGCCACCCAGGCGCCCCTGGAAAGTCTACTTCTGATAAACTTTGGTGTAAAAGTTGCTAAGTCATTCTGATTAGTCAGTGGCTGACCTTGAGGCAGCTTCTTGGTAAGAGGATAAAAGGGAAAATTAATCTCCACATGTCGAGGGCTGTTACGTAAATGCTCTGGGAACCCAGCATTGTTTGGAAGGTCAGGTGTGGAGGTTACCCGTCTGCTCATCCCGGCCCCTCTTTACAGAGTAACGCCCTCCCACCCTCTTAGCTGGCTCTTCGCGCTCTCCGTCTTACTCGCTTTTAAAAGCGCTAACTGACGCCTCTGGTTTCTGTAGATTTCTTCTGTTTCTACCGGATGCCCTGTTCTGTCCCAGCATCCCGTCCAGGACATCACATTATATTCAGTCATCACGTCGCCTTATTCCTCTCTTACTGTGATGCTTTCTTGGGCTTCTCTCGTTTTTCATGACCTTATGGTGTCCTGAGTAGTGAGTGGCCAGGTGTTTTGTGGACCGTCTAGCAACTGGCATTTGTCCGGTGTTTTTCTCGTGATGAGGCTGGGGTCACGTGTTTCAGGGATAGATAATGTGCTGTTCTGTCACATCGAGGGGACGTGCGATGCGTGTGAGTGAGTCATCACTGTTGATGTTGACCTTGGTCGCCTGGCCCAGAGAGTGTTTTTCAGGCTTTTCCCCTTAAAGTTACTCATTTCTTTCCCCTTTCCATCCTGTCCTCTTTAGAAGAAAGCCACTTGGGGAGCGAGGCATTCTTCACCTCCGTAACAATGGGGAGCAACTACATACGTTATCTGGAGTAATTCTCTGCACAGGAGATTTGCCTGCTTTCTCCCGTTTATATTTTCAATCTTTTTAAAAAACTTTTAATTTATTTTAGAGATTGAGAGTGAGAGCTCGAGCAGGGGAGAGGGGCAGAGGGAGAGGTCGTGACTTGAGCCAACATCAAGAGTCGGAGGCTCAACCGACTGAACCACCCAAGCACCCCTCTTTTCAGTCATTTCTATCCTTATGGACTCATGGGTTTTTGTGTTATACTTTGAGTTACAATCCAGAACTGCTTCACTTGTTGATTGAATGGTACAAACTTTGGCCATTGGGAGCCTTTCCAGTTGACCTCCGTGTTCCTTTGATTCGTCCCTGTCAATGTGTTGTTTTGTTTAGGGCACTTTCTTTCTTACTGGGAATCCCAAGGTACTCCAGGCTCCTCGTGTGCGTTTCCTGCCTAATCTTAGAATCAGCCATTTTCCCAAGCTGTTTTCCTTTTAGTGGAAAATGGTGTCGGAAACCAAGAGCCGTGTGCTGGGTGTCTCCCCCCAAAATGGTCTTTTGGTCTCTACCAGGCATCTGCCCTAGCGCTGGGCTCTCCTTCTCAAATGACTCACTTTCCTCTTTCTCTCTTTGAACCTTTCAGTAAGACTGCCCAGATTTGGTTTGTGTGGTTTCAGATTTTAGAAGACTACGTTGATACAAAATCACTCTTTCTTGGATGGGGAATTAAGCTGCTTTTTTATGTGGTCTGAGATCTGGTATCGACACTACCTAGAAATCTGGCCAACAGGATTGAATTTGGGGTGATGATATTTTTGGTCTGTGATTTGTATCTTTTTTGTAGTTCCCAGGAATTTTTACAGATTTGTGACCGTTAGGGAGGTTGTTAAGAACTCATTAAAATTAAATTTTGAGGATTGGGTTTTCTGAAGGCAAAATAAATCAATGCAATCAAACAGACTTGGGAACTAGAGATTTGCATTTGTCTTTCCTAATTTATAGTCTAGCTTCGATGACAGAGAATGCCAAGGGTAGCGACAGAGTTAAATGAAGGGGATTAAAGTAAAGCAGAGGTGCCTGGAATAGTATAAAATTCACATGTTCAGGATGTAATTTCTTTTCTCTTTGACCTTTATGGGAAACCCTATATGAGAACCACTTTCTTGTTGAGTGTGGGCCTCCAAACAGATAGAGGTATTATTTTCTTTTCTGTTCTTCACATCACATTAATTATTGATATTCTTTTTTTAAAGTAGATTCCATGCCCAGCGTTGAGCTCAATGGGGACTTGAACTCACAACCTTGAAATCAAGGCCTGAGTTTACACCGAGTTGGATGCTTTACCCACTGAGCCACCCAGGCGCCTGATTGAGTTTTCTGTATTAACTGAGACTCCAGACTTAAGATTTTTATATAATTCTCGGAGCTCCTGTGGGGGTGGGGCGGGTTCTGCAGATTCAGAGAAGGTGCAGCTCTCAAGTCTGACCTTCTCCAGAGGACCGAGCTGCTGTTTGTGGGAAGCGGTACAAACTCCGAAGTGCCGTGTGTGTGTGTGTGTGTGTGTGTGTGTGTGTGTGTGTGTGTGTGTGTGCGTGCGCGTGCAGACTGCCGCTATGCGCTGGCTTGGGGGCTCAGGTGACGGTGGTGCCCCCGCGCCTCTGGGCTGGCCATCTCTTCTGTCCGCCTCTCTGGTTCTGACTTGCTGGGTCATTTGCGCCGCAGCCTCCAGCTCTGATCCTGACTAAGGTCCACTCCTTGGCCCGTGGGCTCTTCGTGGGACCTCCCCCTCCGCCCCTCAGTACCAGCCTCCCTCTCCCCCCGCCCCCGGAGGGTGCTGCCTACTCAGCGTCTTCCCTGCTCTTGCTCAAGTCCAGCTACCCTGCGCGATGCGGGGAGAGGGGGGGGTTCGTGATCACAAACCGTTCTCCACAGTGGGTCCTGGCCATAGTGGGGAGGGGTTTCCTGTCTGGTTGGGGAATGAAAAGAGAAGGAACATTCCTTGAAATTCTCTAACCAGCGTCCACTCCCACTTGCTGTGCTGTAAGTGCGGAGTGTTTGATGATGGCCATGTTCTCTCTCACAATCTAAGTGCCAGGCCTCCCCATACCCCTGGGGTGCGTGCAGGCACTGTTCACCTCGGCGTTTAGGTGGAGACCTTTCTGACGCAAAGGAGTCAGAGCAAAGGGAGGGTAGGTGTGGAAGGGGTGTGGCCTGCGTGTTTCAGGGCTGGGACAGTAAGTGCTCATTCCCCCACCGGGGTCTGTTAACAGGACCGGATGTGTCTCGGGGCTGCAGTAGGGGTAGTTCTGTGCACTCCTGCGTGTCACTGTCTGCTAAGTGACAAAGTGTGTGGGTTGGACGTTACTTCCTAAAGCGGCAGGAAGAAGTAGGTAGGAAGTTCCTGATGTCCCTCCGAGCCTTTGTCCCCCATCCATCGGACACCTTCTCTTACAGCTGGTAAGGAAACCATGTGGGGAAAAGTGTAAACTTCCTAATAATCAGTAATGTAGAAATTGGGATATAGTGAGTTACTTTTTGCCACCTTAGGCGTTTGCTAACAAATACTTATAAAGTCAAGGGACAAGATGCACCGAAGGTAACTGATACATCGTGGCAGCAGCAAAACTCAGTATAGCCTTTTGAGAAATCATTATGGGACTTTTGGTTGGACCAGAATTTGGGGACTCCTGTGTTCCTCTTTTCAGAGACTTAGAATATTCATTCGCATGGTGACTACTTGTCAGCCAAAAGGAAATCTGTTTGGTGTAGAAAAATCCAGCTTTTCCTACGTGTACTTACTTCAGCCTGAAGTTTGTGAAAAGCCTATTAAGATCCCACAGAAGTCGTGTGTACTTCACAATGTGCAGATCGGCCCCAGGGTTTTTAAGGTTTTCCCGGAGAAGCTGAGTATCATTGAAATAGCAGACAGGACGCAGGAGGAGCAGGTCGGGAGGGAGCACGGGGGCGTGGACTCGGCCCTGTGGTTGGGGGAGCCGAGCGGAGAACCGGCACTTTAGAAAGAGGACCCTCACGGTAGAATTAGGGCTGAGTGTGCCGATGCCGGGGTTCTGTCAATGTGCATGGTGGTCGGGACCCTGGGAGCTGCCGCGCCTGCCCTGTGAACAGAGGTCGATGCAGAGTCTCCCGGGACCCACAGGGGAGGAGGGGAGGGCCAGGGAGTCCGGGCACGCCTGGCGGCCTCCTGGCAATGGCGTGGGGCCCACGAGAGGGAAGGATGGCTGGTTGGTGAATGAAATTCTGCCTCGGGGCCTCGGGCAGTGGGAAAGGACACACACAGTGGAACGGGCACGAGGCAACAGGGACCGGGAACGGACTGTTGTACATTGTATGGGTGTTTTCTAGCTTCGAGGCACTTGCTTGATTTCAGTTAGTAGCTACACGTGATTAAGTGATAGCATGAGTCTTCACTAAACGATTTTGAACGTATTATACCCTACAGAAAAGCTGCAAAAGTAGCGCCAAGAAGTTTCCAAGTATCCTTTCCCCAGCTAACCACCTGGCAGAATCAGGACACTGATCGAAGCTCAACAGTTAGACTGATGTAACACTGCTCACGTTACAGGCTGTGCTCCGATTTGGGCAGTTTGGGGACTGACTGTGGAGCACAGGACGGCACAGCTTTCTTCCTCCAGCCTCTGTACCATCAGAATTGTGTTTGCGCATTAACTTCAGTGAGTTCTTTCCTTCCCTCTGTCTTCCGCAGGCTGGTGCCACTTTCTGTAGTGTAGTCAGGTTCTTTCTTACAGTTTCTTTGATTTGGGGGCTCGCATCATTCCTGGTTGCCTCCCCCGCCTCCATTTATATACCGTAAGTTTCTCTGGGTTTTAACTAATGTGTACAAGTGTGTATCCACCCCAAAATTGTGACATGGAATAGTTTCTTCACCCCCAGAGTCCTTCCTGTGGCCTGGGTTATAGCAGTGGTATTGATCGGGGGAGTGGGTTGCCGGGGGGCTGGCAGGGGGCCGGAGGGACAGAATTTGTCCCAGCGATGGAGTGCTGGACTAAAGGCGGCATGCCATGAGCCCCGGGCACTGGGGGTAGGGTTCGAGGCTAAGGTTAGGGGGAGATCTCTTCCTGCCAGTGGGTGGAGATGACAGGCGTGACCAAGAGCACAGGAGAGGGGCGGCAAGCTCACCGTGGAGATGGGGGCCGGTGTGCAGTGGCCCGCCACGGGGAGTGGGAACAGTCGGAAGACAGGAGGGGGTGGTAAATGGTCTCTCCTGGTGCCTGCTGTCTCTGAAGGCGACTGCAGGGAGAAGACTCAGCAGGGAAGGGAGATGAGGGAAGGGGTGAGGAACCGCCTCTGTCCTCTGGCAGCGTGGGAGCCAGCGATGTGGAAGACAGCCAAATTGGAGCCAAGTGAGACTGGGGAGGGGCTCCCGGGGATAAAGAGCAGGCATCTGCCCTCTGTCCTGGAGATTGTCTTGTTGGCTGCTGGAGAGGCCTTGGTGGGAAGAGCCCTTCACGGCTGAGCTTTGAGCGCTTGGATCTAAGGGTGACTTTCTTTAGGGGGGTGACGTGGGCCATAGGCCAAGGATTGCAGGGGGAGCTTTGGCAAGGGCTGAGGTTTGTAGGGGCCCTTTGCTTACGTGGAGGGACGTCCCCCTGGCCGCTTCTGCAGGGCTGGGGAGAGTGGACGAGCCAGGGGGGCAGGAGGCACCTGTTTGCAGAGCCTCAAGGGCAGTGCGGGTGAGCAGAGAAAGCTGTGTCTCCCGAGGTGGGGCCCCGATGACGGGGCGCTGTGTTTCTGCTTCCAGAAGGGTTTCAAACTTTCACATCAGCTCTGTTTCAATTCGGGAGCATCCAGTATTGACTGAAGAAGGAAACCCACCTCCTTGGCCAAAGAATGTGTGTATCGAGAATCGATGCAAGGATCAAAGTGAGATTAATAAGAGGATTTTGCAAAACAAGTGATCATCTATTCTGGATGAACAGCCGCCATATTTACTAATTTCTTGTTAATTCCTCCAGAATTAACAAAACCTATATTCTGTTCTTTTCACCTCTGTGTGAAATGGCTTTTCACACACTATATGGTGCCCTGACGGAAGCTGTGTAGAAAATGGAAATTCTTCTACTCTTGGGGGGCAGTGGGCGGGCCTAACCAGACCCCCAACCAGTGCAGGAAGGTGGGAGATGGTGATGCCACGGGTCACATTTCCCCCCTGTGGCCGGAAAGGAACCTGTAGATGTACCAGGTGCTCTGGCTTATTGTTAAGATACATCAGGATCTGGGGGGCGTCTGGGGGGGGCTCAGCTGGTTGGCTGTCCAACTTCAGCTCGGGTCGTGATCTCCGGCCTCATGGGATCGGGCCCTGCGTTGGGCTCTGTGCTCACAGCTTGGAGCCTGAGGGCTGCTTTGGATTCTGTGTCTCCTTCTCCCACTCATGCTCTGATGTTCTCTCTCACAAATAATTAAACATTAAAAAATATTTAAAAATAAAGAGTCATCAGAGTCTGATGAGTGTGAAGGAAAAAGATAAAGTGAACATTTTTCTTCAGCATTTTGTCACTTGTGTGGAGCCTCCAAATGGCCTGTAATTCTTGATAATGTTCTTTTTTTTTTTTTTTTTTTTGAGAGAGGGAGAGCGTGAGTGCAGGAGGGGCAGAGAGAGAGGGAGACAGAGGCTCTGAAGTGGGCTCTCTGCTGACTGACAGCAGCGAGCCCGATGGGAGCCCGATGCGGGGCTTAAACTCACGAACTGTGAGATGATGACCTGAGCGCAAGTCAGATGCTCAACCAACTGAGCCACCCAGGTGACCCTCTTACTCTTATTTTGAAACCTAAGTGTCTGCTAGTTTTGGGGCCCAGTCTTCTCGTCTCCCCCTACCTCAGCCCCCCCCCCCCCAGAAGCACTGAGGCAGAGGTTCTTTTTTTTTTTTTTAAGGTTATTTATTAATTTTGAGAGAGAGAAAGAATGAGCAGGGGAGGGGCAGAGAGAGGGAGACACAGAATCCAAAGCAGGCTCCAGGCTCTGAGCTGTCAGCAGTAGAACCTGACATGGGGCTCAAACCTACGAACCTTGAGATCATGACCTGAGCCGAGATCAGGAGTGGGGTGCTAATCTACTGATACCCCAGGTGGCTTGAGGCAGAGGTTCTTAGCTGCTCCAGGGCTCCAGGGGCTGAGCTGATCAGATGTTTTTCCTTTTTTTTTTTTTTTTTGAAACACCACAAAATGGACATCTGTTCCCAGCTGGTTTAGGCCAAGTGAAGAGGGGGGGTGACCTGCATATCTGAACCTGCTTGGTATTTGGAACGGATTTTCGATGAGAAAATATTTTTCTTTTATAAGCAATTCAGATTCAACGGGATGGATAGAAGCAGAAGGCAAAAGGTCAGTTGAGGATAAAGAGATGGGATTTCTTTCTTTCTCCCCTTCCCTTTTCCTTCCTTTTTGTTTTGTTCGTTTCTTTCTTTTTGTGGATGGGAGGTATAATGACGGGGAGCCCAGAGAATACTAAAGGTGAGAAGGGCATTGGTGATAGAGGAAGAGCTGACGGCCTACGAACTAGGATAGCGGGGGAAATGTGGGCAGCCTGGAGAAAGCAAGGCCTGTTTATGTCTTTGAAGACTTGTAAAAACCAGGAGCGCTAGATTCATTTTCTAGGAGGAACAA
>NC_043713.1:16104675-16150664 GCF_006229205.1 Suricata suricatta | reverse complement strand
GGACCTGTGCCAGAGCCCATCACTCAACCGACTGAGCCCCTTACGCACCCCAGAACATATTATATTTGAGGGAAAGGCAAGGGGTTTAGAAATATGTGTTAGACTCATTACTCTGTTGAATTATTTCTAGAAAACAGTGACAAATATGGTCTCCCCGAAAGAATAACAGACCTTGTATTATTATAGTTCTGTGGAAAGTGTGTATAATACCTACAAGGTGGTCAGTGTATACCAGGATTATTATGATTTAGAGTTTGTTAGTTTTCATGAAAGAAATTTAAATGGGGGAACGTGACGTGTATTTACCGGCCAGATTGACTTTGCATGTCTATTTCGGAAGCGGAACCCAGGCTGGGTCAGGCTCACGGAGGCACATCCCTGGGGATTAACTGAACTCAGCCTTCACTGGGAAGGTGACACCTGCGCCTTGTTTGCTGCCGTTCTCTAGTTTAACACTGGGAAACCACTCCATGAAGAACGGTTTCTCTTATCGGAAAGTGTAAGAAGTGCGACAGAAGAGTGAAACGGTTCGTCTCGAGTCTTTCTTTTGACTTGATAACTTTGGACTTTTGCCAACAAAGACAAACTAGCTTTCTGTAATTTTAAGGCTTTGGTAGAAAAGGAAATGTTCGGTCTGTGTCATAGGAGAGGATCAAGTGATCACGTGACAGACCCGAGTTCTTTTAATTTCCTTTTTTGTAAACAGGCCTTGCATTCTCCCCACAGATATTTTTAATGTCTTTGGGTTGAAAGGACATTCTACATTAAGCACAAATGCTATTAGTGAATTATAGGTTATTTATATGGGGTTTAGTTTTAAATTAAAAGGCTATTATTGCCTTGGAAAGAAGATCTGTTTTATAGCGTAAAAATGAAATGAAAGACATTGTTACAGTAACCAAAGCGAATTCTGTCTGATAGTCAAGCTGTGCAGGGAAAGAGAAGCTAAAGTCAGTCTTCTCTCTGTTACCTTTCTGTTTTACTGGATCGTTTGTTTAGAGAGAGAGAGAGAGAGAGAGCTTGAGCGAGTGCAAGCTGGGAGGGCAGAGGGGAGAGAGAGAATCCCAAGGCTCCGTGCTGTCAGCGCAGAGCCCACCTTGGGGCTTGATCTTCCGACTGAGATCATGACCTGAGCCCACATTAGGAGTCTGGATGCTAACTCCGTGAGTCACCCAGGTGCCCCTATTACCGTTTAAAAGAGAAGACTGAAATTTATTTTTGTAATGTTTTCAAAACAGCGGTACCTCGGAATTGGGGTGAAAAATGGACAGCGCTTTCAAATGTAAACATTGCTCTTTGGACCTGATGTAACTGGGCCGTGAAGAGGGAGTGAAACATTTTCTGGCCTCAAGTGGGAAATTTGCTTTTGCTTTCCGGAATGCGGGAAGGGGCCCGGTAATAGGACAGTGTGATTGTGGGTCTGGAAAACATTTCTGTGAACCATAAAAGGAGTGTGAAGTTACAGAGCATGAGATTCATTACACGATTCTACAACCCCGCAGAGGTGAGGCCTTACACAAGTCTACAACCCCGCAGGGTGAGCTCGGGTTTCTGAGCCTGCTGGGCTCTGCTCTCATGCTTTTTCTTTTCCTTCAACCTTCATATTCTTTCAGGTGAACGAGGGGGGCCGACTCCTGGTTTTTGAAACCACTGCCGATTCCCTCTTACCTTTTCCCCCTCAAGTTCACCCTCTTCTCGCAAGAGAACTGAAGCGACTGACGTGACGCAGGGGGACGGGGACAGGAGAGCAGGGTGTGTGGCCACCTCGCTGCAGAGAAAGAGTTGCTCCTGTGTCAGGAAGGTCTTCTCAGCCCCTGGGGTTCCTCCCTGGGGTTCTCCAAGCCTTAGCTCTGCTGTACTTGGGTAGGAGAGGGCGGGCAGCATGGTGGGGACCGTCCTCCCGTGTCCGGCGGGTCCCTGTCGTGCACACCGGAGAGGAAGGTGGTAAGATCCATTTACTCATCTCCCGAGGATTCTTAAGAGTACCTGTCAGTTACACTGCGATCCGAGCTGTCATTTGCTCAACAAGCTTTGCTTCTTGCCATCGCGTGGCCTGGGCCTGCCACCCATGGGTATTTGGCCTCTTACCGTCCTTTTTGTTCCTGAGCCGACTGCCTCTGGGATGAATGATGTGAAACTACGTGATGTCTTCTGCTCACCCAAGTTACAGGAGGGGAGCACATGCCATAAGTCCCGTGTCACTGCAAGAAAGGAGATGGAGAGACCGAGGCAGAGCCCAGATACCACCCGGGACGTCTGAAGCCTGGTCCACGCTTTGGATAAGCGGTGACTTAAAAATACAGTGTTCAGGGACGCATGGGTGGCTCAGTTAAGCATCCGACTTTGGCTCAGGTCATGATCTCGTGGTCCGTGAGTTCGACCCCTGCGTCAGGCTCTCTGCTGCCAGCTCAGAGCCTGGAGCCTGCTTCGGATTCTGTGTCTCCCTCCCTCTCTCTGCCCTTCCCCCGCTTGTGCTCTCGCTCTCTCTCTCTCTCTCTCTCTCTCTCTCTCTCTCAAAAATAAATAAACATTAAAAAAATTAAAAAAAACAAAATACTTTTCAGACCCTTTCAACTCTGGTGGCAGTTGGGAGGTAGGTAGGTAGCTCATGATTCTATCTCCTGAGTTCTCTAAGAACCTCGATCTGCAAACGTGGGTGAACATGGCTGGTAAAAACCGACCCCAACCCCAGGGATGGCTGCTTTGCTAATGGCGATTTGGTTGCGAGTTTTTATCTGTAACTGGTTTTCTGCTTAAAAATAAAAGTAATGACATTCAGGGATTGTTCCTAAGTGGGTGGACTCTTGCGTGGGTATTAATCTGGCAGGTGGAGTTTCCATTTCCCGTATTTTGCGGTTTAAATGTTAAATTTCATTCCAAGAAGAAAATCATAATCCCAAATTGCCCTGGGTATGACTCGTCGTGGGTATTTTCACAATATACGCTTAGAACCATTGGTGTTTTCTTTCCTCCACACCTGGTACCTGGGCTGTCGTTTGATGCTGAGGATATGTTATTCTCTGTCTGGCCCCACGGGCCCCTGTCTGAGAGACTGTGGATCCCCGGGTGTTTTCTTTGGGCTAAACACACCATCTGGGGAAATGTACGTGGGGCTTTTTTAGTTCTGTCTTAACCAAGACGTGATATGTTCTTTAACTCATTCCTGTTGAACCGTGCTTGTTGGTTTCAACTCTATTAATTTTTTCTTTTTTTCAAATTTTTATTTAAATTCTAGTGAGTTAAATAAATTCAGTGATGCATCACTTAACATTCAACACCCAAAGCTCATCACAAGTGCCCTCCTTAATGCCCATCACCTAATTTCATCTTTTTTTAAGTGTTTTTATTTTTAGTTTTGAGAGATGGAGAGGGAGAGAAAGAGAAAGAGAGAGAGAGAGAGACCAAGCAAAAATGAGGGAGGGGCAGAGAGTGAGGGAGAGACAGAATCCAAAGCAGGCTCCAGGCTCTGAGCTGTCAGCACAGAGCCTGATAGGGGCTCAAACCCACGGACTGCGAGATCATGACTGAACCTGAACTCTTAACCGACTGAGTTCCCCCAGGTGCCCCTAGATTTCATCTTAAATAGTAGTTTTTCCCATCCAAATACTTAGAAGTGTTTGGCTGCGTCTCACAGTGAGTGACCAAGCTGAGGAGGGTGTCTCAGCGCCTGTGGATAGATCTGTGGTTTATGTGAGTTTTCACGGGGATGCGTATTGTTATCTCAGTAGAAATTCTATCTTGACCCCTGTATAGTTACTTTTGCTAGGAATGCATGATCTTTTACAGATTATACCCCCTCTCAAAAGTCATTAAACACTTTAGTAAAACGTGGAAGACCATCTCTCAGTGATTTTAAAGCAGATTTAAATTTTTCAAATGTTTTTATTTATTTTTTAGAGAGAGAGAGAGACAGTGCGAGCACGGGAGGGTCAGAGAGAGAGGGAGACACAGAATCTGAAGACACGCTCCAGGCCCTGAGCTAGCTGTCAGCCTAGAGCCTGACACGGGGCTTGAACCCATGAACCATAGGATCATGACCTGACCCGATGTCAGATGCTTAACTGACTTTCTTTTTTTTAATTTATTTTTTTGAGAGACGGAAAGAGGCAGCACGAGCAGGGGAGGGTTAGAGAGAGAGGGAGACACAGAATCTGAAGCAGTCTCCAGGCTCTGAGCTAGCTGTCAGCACAGAGCCCGATGTGGGGCTCGAACCCATGAACCGGGGGATCATGACCTGAGACGGAGCTGGACGCCCAACTGACTGAGCCACCGAGGTGCCCCCCCTTAACTGACGTGAGCCACCCAGGTGCCCCAGATTTGAAGTAGATTTAAATGAGGAACAAGAGTGAGTATTGAAAAGGAAAGAGGATAGGAGCATGTATCTACAAATGAGGCTGGTTCTTCCATTGAATGTTGCCTAAAATTAACTATAACCCGCTTCCCTTCTACATTGGTTTCTTGTTTCCTATGTTCCCTCTCTTCCTGGCTGCGTGCCTCCCACCGCTGCCAGAGGGAGGAATAGGCCCGTAGAGATGCCCTCCCTTCCTGAGGATCCCAGAGCTAGTGAGGGGTGGCGCTGGGTCTAGGCCCCGCCTCCTGATAGAAATCCCTTGTGCTGGCGCGTGGTGTGGTGGTCATGTGGCTCTTACGGGGTAACGTGAGGGAGATGTCATCGTCAGTCAGCTGACAGGCGAGCAGGAGCGGAGAGACAAATGTATACACGTTTGTACATACATGCCGTGCTGCATACCAGAAACCGCTAGAAACACAGGTGGAGTGCTCTGGAGATCAGGCAGGAGAGAGATCTCTTCTGGTGGACTCACGTCTGATCTTCACAATCACGTGTCCTCTGTAGGTGGGGCCCTTTGAAGGCCCCAAGCATTTAATGGGTTTGTAACCCTTCATCTGTCATAGTGGCTGTGACTGTCCATTTTCCTAAAACTCTGTCCTCCTCCTGCCCAGGATTTCCTGACGCTCACAGAGCATTCTCCCGCCCCAACATAGCCCCAGGCCGAGGAGAAGGCCTCCCTTGGCCTTGGGTCCCTGCTGCCACGTGCGGGGAGCAGTGGCGGCGGGGCAGGGCTCTCCTCAGCTGTCACAGCCACGTGGCCCGCTGTGCCGGATGCGTGGCAGCCAGGAAGCGGCTGTCTGTTACCTTAGCTGCTAACAGCAGTGAACCAGAGAGGGAAAAGGAAGGGGCGCCATGCTCTTCCACCAGGAGACTACTTTTTCCCTAACATAATAGAGAAAATTAGGTTTCAGTAAAAACTGATGGAGTAAGCCCCTGAGGATTTTTTTTTTAAACCTCAAGTGGAACTTTATCAGCAGTAGACTTTATGTGATGGGTTGGGATGCTTATTTGTTCTGTGGGAGAATGGAAATCTGTAATTAAAAAAAATTTTTTTACGTTATTTATTTTTGAGAGACCGAGAGAGACAGTGGGAACAGGGGAGGGTCAGAGAGAGAGAGGGAGACATAGAGTCCGAAGCAGGCTCCAGGCTCTGAGCTACCTGTCAGCACAGAGCCCGATGCAGGGCTCAAACCCACGAATCCTGAGATCATAACCTGAGCCGAAGCCTGATGCTTAACCAACTGAGCCACCCAGGCCTCCCGGAAATCTGTCATTTTTTATTGTCAAACATTCCTTTTCATGCAAGAGGCCAACCGTGGTGGTGGCTGTAATAGTGCTAACTGTGCCACGAGAATTGAATGGGATAGAGACCGAAATAGGCTTGTGAATGGCTTTTTGTGGCAACAGTCTGATGATGAATCTGGTGATGAATGGCTTTCTTTCTGGGTGTTACAGCGAAACCTACTTCTTGTGCCGTCCCAGTTCTAATCAGTTTCCTTCCTGTTAGAGCCGTGCCCTCCTGGGAGTGCTCTGCAGCATTTTGGAGACATTAGTGTGAAGCTGTAGTTATCAGGGCTTCCCACACAATCTCTGGACGTTTGTTCAGTCAGTCCCCTCGTTTTAAGAAGCGTAGTTATCGGCTTGCTCTTTCTTGGTCGTCATCACTGTGTGCGTGTAAATCCTATAGGGATGTTTATCCCATCGTTTCCAAGTTTTCGTTGCTGACGGAATTATCTCTGTTCGCTTAACAGAACATCTGATCAAATTCATGACCATGGGGGATATGAAGACCCCAGACTTTGATGACCTCTTGGCAGCATTTGACATCCCAGACATGGTCGATCCGAAAGCAGCCATTGAGTCTGTACACGAGGACCAGGAAAGCCACATCAAGCAGAACGCCCACGGCGAGGAGGACTCCCACACACCCTCCTCTTCCGACGTGGGCGTCAGCGTCATCGTGAAGAACGTGCGGAACATCGACTCCTCCGAGGGCGCCGAGAAGGACGGCCACAATCCCACGGGCAACGGCCTGCACAACGGGTTCCTCAGCACGTCCTCCCTCGACGGCTACGGCAAAGACGGGTCCAAGTCCTTGAAAGGTGACGCGCCTGCCTCGGAGGTGACTTTGAAAGACTCGACGTTCAGCCAGTTTAGCCCCATCTCCAGCGCTGAGGAGTTTGACGATGACGAGAAGATAGAAGTGGACGACCCCCCGGACAAGGAGGACGTGCGTCCCGGTTTTCGGGCGAACGTGCTGCCGGGGTCGGCCGCCCAGCAGGACTATGACAAGCCGAAGGCGCTCGGCGGGGACAGCTCGAGCAAAACCGGAATCTCTCCTGCAGGCAACTCTGATAAAAACAGAGTTGTTAAGAGAGAAACAGAAACAAATTCCATAAATCTGAGTGTTTACGAACCTTTCAAATCCAGAAAAGCAGAGGATAAGCTGAAGGAAAACTCCGAAAAGGTGCTTGAAAACCGGGCCCACGACGGCAAGCCAAGCTCGGAGAAGAGCGAACCCAGCATCGGCAGCGTCGCGCTGCCGCGGTCAAAGCCATCGTCCAAGCTGTCCTCGTGTATCGCTGCAATAGCAGCACTGAGTGCTAAAAAGGCTGCTTCCGACTCCTGCAAGGAGCCGGTGACCGAATCCCGGGGGCCCTCTCCCTTACCTAAAGAAGCGAATGACAGTCCCAGAGCCATGGAGAAGTCTCCTGAATCCCAGAGCCTCATCGACGGGACAAAGAAAGTGTCCCTGAAGCAGCCAGATAGCCCCAGGAGCATCTCCAGCGAGAACAGCAGCAAGGGGTCGCCGTCCTCTCCCGCAGGGTCGACACCAGCAATCCCCAAAGTCCGCATAAAAACCATTAAGACGTCTTCTGGGGAAATAAAGAGAACCGTGACCAGGGTGTTGCCAGAGGTCGATTTCGACTCTGGGAAGAAGCCTTCCGAGCAGGCAGGGTCCGTGATGGCGTCTGTGACGTCGCTCCTGTCCTCTCCGGCTTCGGCTGCCGTCCTCTCTTCCCCGCCCAGAGCGCCCCTGCAGTCGGCGGTGGTCACCAACGCCGTTGCCCCTGCGGAGCTGACCCCCAAACAGGTCACCATCAAGCCCGTGGCAACTGCCTTCCTCCCCGTGTCCGCCGTGAAGACAGCAGGCTCGCAGGTCATTAATCTGAAGCTCGCTAACAACACGACGGTCAAAGCCACGGTCATATCTGCTGCCTCTGTTCAGAGCGCCAGCAGCGCCATCATCAAAGCCGCCAACGCCATCCAGCAGCAAACTGTCGTGGTGCCGGCGTCCAGCCTGGCCAACGCCAAACTCGTGCCAAAGACTGTGCACCTAGCCAACCTTAACCTTCTGCCTCAGGGCGCCCAGGCCACCTCCGAGCTTCGCCAAGTGCTCACCAAACCTCAACAGCAAATAAAGCAGGCAATAATCAGCGCGGCAGCCTCGCAGCCACCCAAAAAGGTGTCTCGGGTCCAGGTGGTGTCCTCCCTGCAGAGTTCCGTGGTGGAAGCTTTCAACAAGGTGCTGAGCAGCGTCAACCCAGTCCCAGTTTACATCCCCAACCTCAGCCCTCCTGCCAACGCAGGCATCACGTTGCCGACCCGCGGGTACAAGTGCTTGGAGTGCGGTGACTCCTTCGCCCTGGAGAAGAGCCTGACCCAGCACTACGACCGACGCAGCGTGCGCATCGAGGTGACGTGTAACCACTGTACCAAGAACCTCGTGTTTTACAACAAGTGCAGTCTCCTCTCCCATGCCCGCGGGCATAAGGAAAAGGGGGTTGTGATGCAGTGCTCCCACTTGATTTTAAAGCCAGTCCCAGCTGATCAAATGATTGTCCCTCCGTCAAGCAATACTTCCCCCCCGTCCTCTGTTCTTCCAAGCCCCGCGGGAGCCGGCGCGCACACTGTAACGAAGATTCAGTCTGGCCTCACGGGGACAGTCATATCCGCTCCCTCCAGCACACCCATCATTCCAGCTATGCCTCTAGACGAAGACCCATCCAAGCTCTGTAGGCATAGTCTGAAATGTTTGGAGTGTAACGAAGTTTTCCAGGACGAGACGTCGCTGGCCACACACTTCCAGCAAGCTGCAGATACGAGTGGACAAGTAGAGTATCCCTTCCGTTTTGGTGTTTCGGTGACGAATCTGTAGACATGGGTGCTCAATACGATGCCCTTGGTTTTAGTGGTGGGAACTCCATTAAATGGGAGTGCGTGTGTGTGTGTGTGTCTGCGCGCGTGTGCGTGTGCGAGTGCGCTAGACAAAGGGTTGTTTTCAGAGACTTGAACAACGCTGAAATAACGAGTCTCATTTTATAAACAACTTCTTTGGAAGATGATTTTTCTTTTGACAGAAACTCTATGTACTAGTTGAGTTATGGCGACCTAGATGTGGGATAAATGCGTTCTTAATTGTTGGGTCGTTGGTGGACGTGTGGGAAGTCTGAGATGTGGCCAATTACAGTATCATGGCATTGTATCAGGTTACATCACAACCGTTCCTGGTTATTCCTGGCAACTTGGGGCTTTACAAAAATTCCTGTTATTCATAATTACTGTCTTTTACAGTCAAACAGACTTAATCGGTACCCACTTATATGGCGTGCCGGCCAGTCCTAGAGGTGCTGGTCCAGAAGTATGTTTGATAATAGTCCTCCGTATGATGAATTTAGCCTACAAATGGAAAACGGTCTCCATTTGAACAGGATGTCTTCGCGTTTCTGTGTAGCTTTTTAAAAATTTTATTTTTATTTTGGTGGTGAAGTGTAGGTTGATGTGGGTGAAGTGCATGTCACAGTGGACATCAGTGAGCCCTTTTGTCTTCTGTCACCGCCTTCTCTCCGTGAGCCACCATTTGGCCAGTAGATGGATCGGTGTGTTTTGCAGATACATGATACTTATTTGGAACTAACTGCACGTGTTGAATGAACCAAATTCAAGCCAGACAGACCGTACAGTTTATTGTCCAAACCAGGAAGCTCACAAAGTTGGGAGGGGGTGCTAGTTTGAGTTACTAACGGGCTCGAACTTCTGTTTGTGAGGACCCAGCAGTGGTCCTCTTTCCTGTATTTGCCTCTTGTTGACTGGGAGGTGGACGCCGTGATCCCTTTCCTCAAGGGCACCTGCTGAGATAAGTTCTTTGTAGGATTTGAGTTGGGGGAACAGAAGATCAAGAATACCTCGATAATCTTTTTCTTTGGATGTTCAGTTTAGCGGAGATGGAAATGACAGAGTTTTGAGAGCGTTCTTGCGGCATCGGATGTTAGGTTTCCTTGGCCCGGCCGGGGGAGCACTCAGTCAAGTGGCTGACTTGTGAGGGAAGGTGGCGACTGACGTAGCCCTCCTAGTGTGTTCTGGTGACAGTGCGTGGGTTCCTTCTGGGTGCCCTCGGGCCTTGTCACCGCTTCATCAGAAAGGTCGTATTTCTTCCCATCTTAAAAGGATGTAGTTTTAGAAAACCCATTTCTTTCATTCTCTTTGCTCTCTTGCCTCGTTTCTACGTCTGCTGGTACTCTGCGTGGGGGGCCGAGCGAGGCCCGGCTTCCAGGGCTCTTTCTCTTCATGTCTCGCCTAGCTCGTGTGCGCGGGTCACGAGCTGGCATTTAGAGCTGCCTTCCCATAGTCCGTTCTCTTTGGGATCTTTCTGTTCTGGGAAGGGACAAGGACATGGGCTGAGAGGGAGAACATTTCCTTCTTCTGTGTATTCCCCTAGTTTTGTTCTCTCTTGACCGTTCAGGCTCAACAGCCAAACTCAGGTCAAACTAACTGGGGTGGAGAGTTCCCTCCGGGAAGGAGATGAACACCTTCTTGTGTGCGCACACGTGTGTGTGTGTGTGTGTGTGTGTGTGTGTGTGTGTGTGTGTGGTTGCTCTCCTCGACTTCGGTGTCTTTCTGGAACCAGTGTAAAACGTAGCTCGCGTGTTTCACCTGAAATACTTAGGAATGAGTCTGGCAGAAGAACGCCAATCTAGGGCCAAATATACACCGAGCAGGACATTCCCCTTACCCCCCACCCCCCACCGTGCTGTATTTTCTCTCCCCGGCTCTGCCTGGCCAAGTGTCCACTCAGTTCGTATTAATGCTCCTAAACCTCGTCTGCCTGCACATCCAGGCGTGGCTGGTTGGCAACAGAAACGTGTCCATGGTCCACTCCTTCTGTTCCCATTTTCCCCTTCTCCTGCCAGAGTCCTTGCCCAGAACGGGCGTCTTAATTCCCCGTCTTCTCCCACTAGGCCAGCGCGGGGTTCTCCGCAGACCCAGCGGTGGCCTTGTGTCTTGCTCAGCACGGTGGTTTGTGGGACCCTCGCCAGCACTCGGTTAAATGAAGCCAACGCTGAGTCTCTTCCTCAGTCCAGGGCGTTGGTAGGACCCACACTGCTGTTCTGCGCTAGCCCCCAGTGCAGCGATGCCGGGAGGGGGGCCTCCCCCACAGCTGTCACCTGGTATGGCGTTTGGTGACGCTGGTGGGAGAGCTGGGGGCCGACGGCAGGCAGAGCACAAGAGAGAAGAGGGCAGGTTCTTCACTTGACCTTCTCCGCTTTGCTCTTCACGAGACTTGTGGCCAGTTTACAATTTGTGGACTTCAGATCAATGGAGGACAACAAGGTCTGGCTGTGGCAACCGGCCCCTCTCTGAGAACAGCACTTACAGCCGTCTCCTAACAAAACGCTGAGGTTGAGCTAATGGCACTCCAAGTAGCAGTCTCTCCCCTGAACCCCACCTTTGGTCTCTTGCCCACCGCAGCCTGGTATTTAAACATCTATTTTCTGCTTCTGCTACTTTCACATTCTTGGTAATCCATCGGTGAACTGAGAGAGTGGACTGCCTCCCCTTTGTAGGGACCCCCCCTCCATGGCCCCCCACCCTGGCTCTTCTTTCTGGAATGGGACTCTGGCGTGAAGTTAGCCCTTTCCAGGGCAGGGTTCCCTCGGCCTGCAGGGCAGCCGTAAGTCGGGGACCGTCCACAGCCGACTCCTGCACTGACCCTGGTGCTGCTGCTGATTTTGAAGGTTCAAGGGTACGACTATGGGCTGTCACTCCCCCTCGTTCATGGCCTGCCAGCTCTTGACCGGGCCTAGAGACAGTGCGTAGTACTTCACGGGCAGCGGGATGTTCTTCCTGCCCTCTTCCCTGCCTCCCCGCTGCCCTGCCTCTACCTGTAATTACCATGGTCATGTCAGAATTTTACCTGATACTCCTGCAGGGTTCTGTGCTGATGTTCTGGTCTTTCTCAGATCACTGAATTTTTAAAATTAAACTTAAAAAAAAAAACGTTTTTTAATGTCAGAGAGAGATAGTCCAAAGCAGGCTCCAGACTCTGGGCTGTCAGCACAGGGCCCGATGCATGGCTCAAACCTGAGCCAAAGTCGGATGCTTAACCAACTGGGCTACCCAGGTGCCCCAGACTTTATTTTTAAAGTTTGTTTGTTTCTTTTGACAGGGGGAGAGAGAGAAAGAAAGAGAGAGAGAAAGAAAAAGAACTAGTGGGGGAGGGGTGGAGAGAGAGGGGGACAGAGGAACCGAAGAGCCTGATGTGGGGCTCAAACGCCGCACGGTGAGGCCATGACCTGAGCCGAAGTCAGACATTTAACCGACTGGACCACCCGGGTGCCGAAAGTTAAACTTTTCATTTTGGGATAATTTTAGATTCATGTGCAGTCACACAGCAGTCCTGCGTGTCCTCTATTCACTCTCTCCCCGTAGCACGCTGCGCAGACCGTAGGACAGTCGTCATCACTGGGATATTGGCATCGATGCAGTGAATCTACACTGTGGTTTCCACGACCACTGGAAGCTTTCACATTGCCTTTTTTAGAGCCACCCCTACCCACTGCTTAACCCCCAGCAACCCCTAATCTCTTCCATCTTTACGGTGTTGCTATTTCAGGAATGTTTTATTCCTGGAGCCACAGTCCCCGAGACTTCATCCAGGTCCCGCGGGTATAGAAACTAGTTTGTTCTTTCAAATCGCTGAGTTCTGTTCCATCCGAGGCCATACCGCAGGGCATTTACCTTTCGGGCTTTGCAGGATGCCTGCATTCTTTCCAGTTTGGGGTGAATTCTGAATGCAGCTGCTCTAAACAGTTGTGTACAGGTTTTGTGTGGACCTGGAATGGAAGCCCAGACGCACACTTGCTGGTTGTAAGGTAGTTGCACATTTATGTTTTTGAGAAACTCTTTTCCAGAATGGCTGCCTCATTTCCTATTCGGTCGACAGCGGATGACTGGTCCAGTTTCTCCGCATCCTCACCGGCTTTTGGTGGTGGTATTTGCCCTTTTAGTCATTTTGGTAAAAGTGAAATAGCTGCTTGTGGTTTTAATTTGCAGTTCTCCAGTAGCTCATGATCTAGAATATCTTTTTCATTAAAAAGTTTTTTTTAATGTTTGTTTATTTTTTGAGTGAGAGGGAGGCAGAGGACAACTGAGGGCTGGTGGGGGGGATAGAATCCAAAGCAGGCTCCAGACTCCAAGCTGTCAGCACAGAGCCCAACGCAGGGCTCGAACTCACGGACTGTGAGATCATGACCTCAGCCAAAGCCAGACGCTTAACCGACTGAGTCGCCCAGGCGTCCCTAGAACATCATTTTTCCTGTGTTTAAGTGCCCTCTGTATATCCTTTTTGGTGAAATGTCACTTTTGCCCATTTTGTAATTAGATCGTGCACATGTGTGTTTTAACTGTTGAGTTTTTTAAATACTAGTCCCTCATTGGGTATTGTTGCAAGTCTTTTCTCCCAGCTGTGGCTTGTCTTTCCATCTTTTTAAAAGTTTTTACAGAAATACAGTTGAGCCTTTGCATCTTCAAGCAGGTCTTGGGCAGAGCAGACGGTTTCAATTTTGATGGTGTCCAGTGCACAATTTTCCCTTTCGGCATCAAGCCTGTTTTTCGCTCTAGATTCTGAAATTTTTTTTCCTGTGTTTTTTCCCTAAAAGTTTTATGGTTTTGGGTTTCACATTTCATTTATTTTTGCAAGAGAGAGAGAGAGATAATGTGAGCAGGGGAGGGTCAGAGAGAGAGGGAGACACAGAATATAAAGACAGGCTCCAGGCTCTGAGCTAGCTGTCAGCACAGAGCCTGGTGTGGGGCTCAAACCCGTGAAACACGAGACCATGACCTAAGTCAAAGCCGGACACACTCAACTGACTGAGCCACCCAGGCGCCCCTTGGGTTTCACATTTAAGCCCATGTTCCATTTGGGTTAGTTGTTGTGTAAGGTAGGAGACATACACTGAGTTTTCTGTGGTTGTCTGTTTTCCCCGTGCGCATCTTCTTTCCCTGATACCATTTGTCCCGAAGACTGTCTTTCCTCTGTTTCCTGTGTTTCCTCAGTTGCTTGGCACCTTTGTCAAGTATCAGTTGGGCATCGTTTTTTTTAAAGTAAGCTCTGTGCCCTGTGTGGGGCGTGAACTCACAACCCCAGGATCAAGAGTTGTACGCTTTACCACCTGAGCCGGCCAGGCGTGCCTCAGCTGGGCATCTTTGTGTGTGGTTAGTTCTGGGTTCTGTGCTCATGTTGATTAACACGTCTGTTCCTCCACCAATACCAGAATCTTGACTGGAGTGACTGTAAAGTGTCACTTTTTACCTGTGGTTTTTGTTCTTTTTGTCCTCAAAATAATTTAATTTTTTAAAAATAGGATAGTTGACAGACTTTTTTAGCTAGTTCTTCTGTCTTGCCATATAAATTTTAGAATAGTTTTGTCCATATCTACAAAAAAATCTTGGTGGGATTTTGATAGGAATTACATTAAACTTGGATATATCTTTACTGCGTCGAGTCTTGTAGTTCATGAGTACAGAATGTCTCTCCATTTATTTACATCTTTGATTTCTGTTACCATTTTGTGGTTTTCATCATATAGGTCCTCTAAATGCCATTTTTCTCTTTCTTTTCCTCCTTCCTTTCTAACAATTGTAAATGGTAGTGTGCTTTTCAGCATTCACATGTTCATTACTGATATATTGAAATACAGTTAATTTTTCTTTTTTAAAAAAATTTTTAGTGTTTTTTATCTTTTGAGAGAGAGAGAGACACACACACACACACACACACACACACACACAAACACAGTGCGAGTGGAGGAGAGCAGAGAGAGAGAGATACACAGAATCCAAAGCAGGCCTTAGGCTCTGAGCTGTCAGTACACAGCCCAACATGGGGCTCGAACCCACGAATTGTGAGATCATAACCTGAGCTGAAGTCAGACGCTCAGCCGACTGAGCCATCCAGGCACCCCTGTTAATTATTCTATATTTGTCATGTATGTCATGCCTTTGTTGAACTCGTTTATTGGAGTCAGTGTTTTGAGTGGTTTTTTCAGGTATTGAACCAGCCTTGCATTCCCCCATGGTCAGCCTATGTAGTTCTTTTTATATATTATGAATTTTATCTGCTGATATTTTGTGTTAGAGTTTTACATGTGAATTCATATAGTTTTGTTTCGCTTTTGTTTTTATTTTTATTTTTTTACTGTCTTTGGTGGTTTTGGACAGGTTAATATTAATTTTAAATAATGGGCTGACAAGAATTCTCTTCCATTTTCTGGAAGAGACTGTACAATTAATGTTCATTAAAAAAAATTGATAGAGTTCTTCAGTGAAACTGTCTGGACCTGGAGTTTGTTGTTGTTGGTTTTGCTTTGTTTTTTAAATTTATTTATTAAAATTTTTTTATGTTTTATTTATTTTTGAGAGAGAGAGAGAGACTTGTGAGGAGGGGAGTGTCAGAGAGAGAGGGAGACACAGAATCTGAAGACAGGCTCCAGGCTCTGAGCTAGCTGTCAGCACAGAGCCTGACGTGGGGCTTGAACCCACGAACCATGAGATCATGACCTGAGCTGAAGCTGGATGTTTAACCAACTGAGCCACCTAGATACCGTTTGTTTGTTTTTAAACATCTGGGCTAGTTAGGGACTCCGTCACTTGATAGGGATGAAAGCCCCACTTTCCTGCTGGCTTTCTCTGCCACCATCCGGGCAGGGGTGTTGGGAGAACCTAATGCAGCTGTGAGAGGGTGGAGGTCTGGGCTGTCCCTGCCCTTGGTGTGGTGGGTGTGGGGCCACAGTACTTCCTGTGGTGCGTGGCCTGGAGTAGAGTAGCAGTTGTCTAGAAGTTTTCAATTTTGTTAGCCTGCCCCTTTCCCGGCCCTTTAGCTAGAAATAGTAGGCTTTTGTTGGGGATTTTTTTTTCTTTATTGTCCCTCCCTATTGGCGTTTCTGAGTTGCCACTTTCTTGAGCTCCAAATTTGGGCCAAGGAGGCAAAAAGAAACCCAGAGAACTTACCACTGTGTCATTGATACGGACCTGAGTCCCCTGGCCAGCCTGCCGCCTTCTCTCTTCCTCTTAGAGTCTTTTAACGTTTGTTTTGTAGACAACGCTCAGGAGTGTCATTTGTGCTTAGTCGGGGGCTAGGGAAGGGGACTTCCATTCCATTTTCCTGCAAGTGGAAGTTTCACTCTTTAAACACCATCTGCAGCTGCTCTGTCTTCAAGGGTAGAGCCCCTAGGCTTCCGGCCTGTGACTCTCGGTTGAGTTTTGGAACTAGGTGTCCTGGGAGTTAGAGCACCCTGTTTGACTCCCCGGTTTCCTCTCATCTCTGTGTCTCAGACACTGCCCCTGCCCAGAGCACACCTGCGAAGGCCGTTAGGAATGTGTTGGTGACTCTCGTCCTTTCCCCCGTCACCTGTGGAGCCCACCTTGCTCCTGGGAATGACCTTTCTCTTGGCCCAAGTGTAGTGATCATTCCTTACCCTTTCCTCTCTCCGTTTCTCCCCATTGCAATGTTGACCCCTATTGCTGTCTGAATGGGTCCTTCCAGGCGTTTTCCTAGGGTGCTTGTTGGAGCCCGGCGAAGGGTCCCTCTTTTTGTTCTCCCCAGCCGTGGCTGCGTGTGCCGGATCTCCTTCCGGCGCCTTCCCTCATGTGTATGTTTCTCCTTTGAGACGTTGGGAGAATGCAGTGGGACGAAGTAAGGTTTTGGTGGCCTTTGCTGAATTCCGCCTTCCCGGTTACTCCCCTCCCGTGGCTATCCTGTGGACAGTCTATACAAATGTAGTGATTGCCACCGAGAACCCAGAGTGCCACCCACCGTACTGTGAACCGGCCCCATGCTGGGCACAGCGCAGGTGCAAGTCTCTGCTAAGAGCCAGATTGGAAGGTGTGGTTTGGCCCAAGGCCCACGGCCCCACATTCCCCAGGGCAGAATCCAAGTCACGGAGTCCCGTCACACTCAGACATGTGATGGCATCACGACCCTCAGCAGCTTGGCCTGGCTTGCACTGCCTGCGTCTGCTCATCGCCCAGAGGATCTTGGGTGGTTCCCTTCCCCAGCCACATGGGACCAGGCAGTGCTATAAAAATGGAGCCACGCGGGCCCCTGACTTCTAACACTGGTAAATCTGCCCTGGTTGGAGGTCTTTATTCCTGCCAGTCTGATTATAATAATCCTTGCGCTGGGGCACATGGAAAGAAAGGCATAGGTGGAGGGGTGGAGAAGCTTCCCTGTGCTCCATGAAGTATTTAAGAGCTGAGAACTGTATTTTTAATAATTGATATTAAAATGTACCGGAATGTCATTGCCTCACCTCTCAGTAAAACCGTGACTGAATTTAGCCAAGTGCAGACCTAGCGTAATAACCTCTTAATTGGCGGAATCAGCTCTTCTTCCTGTAGAGTTGACACCAGCGTTAGAATCCGAGAATGTCACGGGTCCCGTGGTCAGCCCTTTCGGTTTACAGTTGGGGAAACAAATGCCCAGTGGGGGGCAGGACGGGGACTCAAGGCAAGATTTCATTCTAGCTGGCTCATCGTTCTTTCCGCTTCGTCACACTGATAACCGAAGATACAGAAGCGTTTTACGGTAGCAGGGACCCGAAGAATTATGAGAATGGACTCTTGGCTTCTAGCCAGGCCAGCAGACAGAGGCGACTTTTCTGCAGTGACCCTCGTTTTCAAGGGCTTGCTGATTCTGTTTAGTTTCTGGGCATTGTTAGCACAGCACAGCATGTGTATTGCATTCTCTTGAGCAGCCCCGGTTTCTAGACACGCTGTGCTCAGGCAGCCGCTTCTGGAAACCGTGGAGCCCACTTCCGTGCCCTCACCCGCCGCCCAGCCTGTTACTGGCCGTAGACTCCTCCTGCCTGGTCCTGTGCTCCTGAGCACATACTTTCAGTTCCCGTTGGACTAGTCCTGTCCCAGTTGGCATGTTCTCCCACGATTATTCTCTCAGTAGATCACACGTGCTGACCCTCCTGCTTTCTGTAAACTCGCTCATATAGCTCTCAGCTCTTATGTAGGAGGTTTTAGTGTAGCAGAACGATTGGAGGAAAGAACAACCCACCAGCTTAGGAAACAAAAGTATGTGGAGTCACTTCTGCTAGACATCCTCCATCGCGTCATTGCTGGCGGAAGGCAGATCGCACGTGAAACGCTTTGTCTGTATTCTCATTGTGAAACTGGATGGCTGTGAAAGCCAGAAAGCAAACTGGTGCACTTTGTTATTGCTGGCATTACTGGGGCGAGGGGAGTGATTCTGCTGTAGGCGCAAGGCTACGAAACTGCTGTCCACGAGGCAGGAACCGTTGACACAGCACAGGGGCTGCCTGTTAAATCGGCTGTGTTTTGGCCTTCAGGCTCACTGCCGCAGGCCGCTGCCGGCTTTGGTCTGTTTGAAATGTAAGCACAAGACACGGTGCATTTATTCCTATTTCTCCAGCTTTTCTCCTCTTTCCCAGGGCATTATCCCTCCTTAAAACAGGAGTTGAAACACACAGAATTTTTCTCATGACTCAGAGGATTCCTCGTGGTGTGACGAGGCTGCCGAGTCCAGGCATCCCTGAGTCCTTAGTGGGGCCGGGATGCGCCCCAGGGCCCCCCATCCCAGCCTGCATTTGTGCACCCACCGCCGCCGGGGGTGGTGCCCGGCCCGGGCAGAGAGGGCACAGGACGAGTAATTGTCACTAATGGGGTGTGACTCCTTTATCTCCCTCTAGCTTGCTCATGTTACTTGACTATTGAAAGGTCATATCTTTAAAAAGTAGCAGTTCTCTGAGCAAATGAGTATGCCCCAGAGTAGAAATTAACCATTCAGTAGCTTAGTACTGAAAATATCCTTTTTCTGATAGAAGTAAAGCGTCAGAAGACACATGAAACCATTTAAGTGCATTTCATTACAGTTGACCATTGAACAACGTTGGGGGTAAGGGACATCAACCCTCCACGTGGTCAGAAACCCACATGTAACTTTTGGCGTCCCCTGAACTTACCTACTAATGGCCGGCTGTTGACCGGAAGCCTGATCGATAACATAAAGACTTGGTTTTGATTAATAGTGTTGTGTACGTCATATGTGTCCTTATGATAAAGTAAGTTAGAGAAAAGAAAATGTTAAGAAAAATCACAAGGAAGAGGAAATCCACTGCAACACTCCACTGTAAAAAAATCCCCACAGAGGTGGACCTGTGCGGTTTAGACCACGCTGTTCAAGGGTCAGCTGTTTACTTTTTTCTAATCAAGACATAGGTATCATCACATTAAACTTCTTGTAAATAACCTTAGCTTGTACAGTGTAGAAATAGAGTCTAAGACCCATTTTAGTTCCTTTGATTAAAAAAAGGAAGAAAAGTCATATTCTTTTAGACCACAAAGAAATCCTGGCATGCCCAGGTGCTAATATTTCCCTCCCCCAATCCAGAGAATGGGTGCCACTGTCCTGAATTCAGAGCATCCCAGAGAAGCCAGTGAGATTCTCCTTAGTGCTGTGACATGCGCCACTGTCTCGAGCAGCAGGGGTATGATAGCATTCTCTAGAAGCAGGGAGAGTGAAACAAAAAAAATTCCAGGGAGTCCAGTTAGGTACCAGTCAGGTGAGTTTAAAACTATCGATACCACACAGGCATCAAGGAGGAGAATGTCTACAACCAGACTACCATGCTTTTTCTCAAAGTGGCACGGAGACAAGGAGTGGGAACAAGAACCCAGAGACAAACGCGAGAGGAAATGGAGCGTATGTGCATGAACGTATACGCATCCACGTGTGTAAGCTGAAGATTAGGTCCTGATCCGGTGTGCTTCCCCAGTGACTGAATGCATTTCAGTAATTGCGAAACACAGAAGCGTTTTGATTTGGGGCAGTAGTGTGTACTGGCTCCCAATTCCTCCTTGAACTTCTGTGTCTCAAGTTGGTGAGCAGCCTCAGTGGAGGAGGGGAGGGATGGGTGAGGACAAGCACCTAGAGTTAGACAGGGATTGGGGTGGGAGGGGCGGTGCCCTGGCCTCCAGCAGCCCTCACAGAGCCCCACGGGCCCCACCGCCCCGTCAGACGCCTCCCCCGGAAGTGGGTACGAGCAAGGTCGGTATTGAACCGCTGGTTTGTGTCCCTGGTATCTGTTACTCTAACACATCTTTCACAGTCTTTGCGGTTCACAATTTCTGTTGTAAAGAACACTCAGTAGTTCCTAAAATCTCTTCTCAAATTTGAATCATGTCAATACTTCTCTTAGGGAACCTGCTAGCAACAGAACCGTTTCACTTACCAGTATTTCCGTGACTGTTTTACATAGTTGTGTATGTATATATAAATACGTAAATGTCCAAGAGGGAAGAGCAAATAATTCATTGTGAATTTTATATGTATCGTGGAGGTTATGTGTTGATCGATCTTGACACAAGATCATGTGAAAGTTACTTTGAGCATTTATGGAATGCAGACTTTGTTTCCTTTTTAGATGTTCTTTTATTTGTGTTGCTGTTTTTCCCCTCTTAAAAAAATAGCATGACCGTGCTGCTTTTAGATCAAAGAGAAGCTGTGGAGATGGGGTCCCCTTGGATCCCAACATATCTGTCCGGCAGTTCTGATAGATGAAATAATAAGCTCTCAGGTCCAAATATGTACACAGCTTCCCAGTGATCTCATTTACCTACTTCATAGATCGTGATGAGAATTAAATGGGATGTTGTATTTAAATGTATGTAAAGTACTTAGCTCACCACTCGGCCTCTAGCGGAATGGGGTCCATATCTAAGGAGCCTGTGGAAAAGCAGATGGTGTAACTCACTTCCTGGGATTAATGACCGTGTGGCGAAAGCAAATAGAAGACTTGAGTTCAAAGAAACCTGTGATAACGTAGACGGCACCAGGATCTTCTAATGCATGAAGCCGTGACTCGGTTTCCCGTGTGGTGGCTTGTTTTCACCTTTGCTATATGTGTGATTAGAGAAGGAACACTATTTTTCAATGACGCGAACCTCTTCAAAGCTGCCTGTAATGTTCTTATTTTGTGATTATAATAAACATGTTGTGGGATAAAGTTTGTATTTTAGTCTTTTCAGGAGGAGACCCAGACAGAATATTCAAGTGAGTTTTCTGGTTTTCCGTAGTTTCCATCGCTCAGAAGTTTAATCCTTAATTTTGGGGGGCTAGATTCAAAGGCTAAAAGAAGTCTTCTTAAAATTTTACAACTCTGTCATCAGTTTAAAAGATCGTTTTGAGTCTTAGCTAGAGTCTGTATCGTGAGGCTTTCTTTAACGGACTTTAGTACCAGCTGGACATTTTGGAAGGTCGTAGGTGCCTCTTGCATGAACAGCTAACTATAATTTGAACACGCTTTATCTCCTACTGTGGTAGGTTTATTTTTGGAGTGGACACAATAAGTCCTCCCTTTATATTTACCTTAAGTTTCCAGTTTGGGGTTTTAAAAATATGCCACATTTACCGCTCACATGTAAGGGGATGAAAAATAGCGTGTTTCAGTTTTTCCTGGTTCGTTAATGTGGGGCCTTTTCCAAAGAGCATTTTTGTCCTAATGTGGTATGTGACTGCTGGATTTTAAGCTCTGTCAAGTTTCCGTTTAATATCTAAATCTATGTCTCTGAATTTGAGTTCATTGGTTTGAATTATAAATCCTATAATGTCCAGCCCATCCATTGAAAGACCAATTCAAGCAGAAAAAGAGCAATGAACTGCCGTGGTCATTCTTTTGCATTTCTGTATTTTAGATTTCAGATGACAGAAGTGACGGGGGAAAGAAAGGAAGGGAAAAAAAATGGGATTAGTCTCTAATTAATTGGTTATTATTCTGGAGAAAGTTTTTAGGAGTTGTGGGAACTGGCCCCTGTGGAGATAGATGCCTCTGAACTTGGAATTACACATTAATGTTGATTTGCCATGGTCATCTGCAAGAATATCTCCTCTAAATCCCCTTCTCTGCACTAAGTAGACAAAATGCAAAAGTAACAAACTTGGACGTCTGCCCGAAGCTGACGTTCTCTTAACCTCATGCTTTGGGACGCCCCTGACCACGCAGTACCTATCATTTCGATTGCACGGGGTGAGGGATTTTACATTAAAAGTGTAACTTCTAAGTTTGCGGTTTCCTTGGACTTGGAATCCGTGATAGCAGTATTTGAAAAGAGCCACGTGCATTTGTTCTGGGGTGTAACCAAGCTTCTTCGCGTCTTAGAAAGTACTTCGTAGGACCAACCCTGTCTCCCCCTTTGGTTTGTCTAGAAGACTTGCACTGTGTGCCAGATGCTGCTTCCTAACCAGTGCAGTTACGCGTCACACCAGAGAATCCATCAGCACAAATCTCCCTACACCTGCCCCGAGTGCGGGGCCGTCTGCAGGTCGGTGCACTTCCAGAGCCACGTCACCAAGAACTGTCTGCACTACACGCGGAGAGTTGGTTTTCGGTCAGTATACCGTTTGCTTCCGTGCCGGGAAAGCCTTGTTCACCTGTCACCGCACAGCGTCGCGCGTGGCCTGTGCGCACGCGGTTTTTGGGGTCCCACAGTGATACCTCAATTAACAGATTCTCCAGGAGCCTTGTTTGTTTGTGGTCGAGATGACCCTTTCGAGTCCTTGTGGTGTCCCCACCCCCCCATCCCCACAAAGCTGAGGGTCAGCGGAGCCCCTCTGTCTAGCCAAAACTAGTGCATGTGGCCAGGTTCGGCCTTGATCAACTTGCTCGAACTTTTTCTTCCTGCACCCTTTTCAGTGTCCCCCTGTTGTCATGCTCTCTGCACTTTAACCCCTGCAAGGGCACCATGCATTTCTCTCCCCTCTTAACACGTCTCCTCCGATCAAAACAGAAGGGGTGCATGGTCCCTTACTTGTACTTCATCATGTCCAAGGATTGGGTGTCTGTCCCTTCCTCACAGCGCTCTTTGTGGAAGAACCTTCCACCCCAGACCCCGGATAAACTTCCTCTGTCCCCTTCTTCCCCGTCTCCCCAAGCCCAGGCCGCACGCCGCCTCTGTGTCCCTCTTAGCAATGGCCCTTCTCACTGCCCCCTGCCCCCTGCGAATCTCAGACTCGTCTTTTACAACATCTAGCAAATCTCCTGTTCATTTAGCTGGTATTGAGTGACGATGACCTTGAACTTTATCTTCCACTCTGTGACCTTCTGAAACGCATTCCTGTGCCTTTTATATTTTGACCCAACGAAGGTCAGCCCAGGAGACAGGTCACCGATCCACAGTGTCTTTGTTAATAGAGGTATTACTGTACTGTGTGTTTAACTGTTTGGTTGCCTGTCACTTTAACGTTAGACTATTAATACACAGTGCTATCTTTCAGTTATGATACAGTTATGGTATTTTACAAAATGAAGTCTATTCGGTATAATTGGATGGTTTTATTTCAGTGACACTTAGGGGGGTAGCATCATCGGTTCCTGGGTGGCTCGGTCCCCTTTTTCTGACACTAGCAGAGACTCGGGGCACGTTTTTACCTTGTGCCTCCAAACCTGAGAAGCACACATGCTTGATGCATTGGCATCTACCCTAGTAGGAAGCGTTTGGTTTGCAATTTAAGGGACTAGAGGTCTTTTTGGTGCCAGTTTGGCCCCTAATTTTATGGTAATTCATGTACCCTTCCCATGCCGTGGTGCCTCTGTCTGTAAAAGGGTGACTGAGGAGAACAAGGTCATATGGACACATGCTCTCAGAGCTTAGGGGCGAGTCACACATCGAAGATACCCCTGATTCCACAAAACCCACACACTCCCCCCGTATTTTCAGACGATGACCGCCGGGGTCCTGGTTTAATGATGGAAAGCAGCCCTGCCAGTGTCTCGGTGCTGTGCTCCCTCTCACAAAGATGCCAGACTTGCCGCCAGTGTTTATATTTTGAGTGTAAGGAAAGTAAACTCAGGCTGGAATGAATAGAGGAAGCAAGACTGCTGCACTTGCTGTTCCTGGTGTTTTTCCTAAACTCAGACAGGCTGTGCCGTCAGGCCGAAGGTAATCAGTTCACTGGAAAGCCCATCCCTTACTTTTCTTCCCACCCTCCCCCCATTCACAGGGTTACTTAAAATTTGGCACTTTGAGTTTTTAGGACTTTTGTGTTTAAGACAGGTTTTTTTCTCGGACTCGAGGCTCAGAAGAGCTGTAAAGATATGACCCTGTGTGTACTCTGCTTAGTTCACGTTTACCTCTTTAGGTGGGAGAAAAAAATTGACCTTGATTTTTTCCCCCTTCCTGGTGCTTTAAATAATGGTCCAGTCTAATATTTGATAGGGATTTAGCAGCCTCGTGGCCTTATTATGGCTCTATACTTTGTCACTTCCCATTTGATTTTTCTTGGGCCAGAGAAGTCGAACACGGCTCCCTCTCTGTGGTTCAGTGTGCCTTGTCCTTAGGCGCATCGCATCTCCCGGGTACTGAGTGGGTCGCTCCCAGCTCCTGGGTGATTTGGTAAAAGTCAAATGTTTCTATGAATTTTCCTACTTCTTGATCCATTGGATCTGCGTTTAGAAAGGGGATTTGTAGGACCTGTACTATAAACATTAAAGAAAATTCTGTTGGAGGGCACCTGGGTGGCTCAGTCTGCTCAGGTCACGATCTCACGGTTCGTGAGTTTGAGCCCCATGTCGGGCTCTGTGCTGACAGCTCAGAGCCTGGAGTCTGTTCCGGATTCTGTGTCTCCTGCTCTCTCTGCCCCTCCCCCGCTCATGCCCTCTCTCTCTCTCTCTTTCTCTCTCTTACAAATAAACATTAAAAACATTTTTTAATAAAAACTTTTTTTTACATAAAGAGAAACTTGATGGGTATCTAGAACACAAGGGACCTCGGATATATGAAATATTTATTTATAGGCTGGATTTTTAGTAGCATTAAGATACTGCATGAACCCTACAAATTGTCTCCTTTCCATTCCCAATTGGTCTCTGTTGCTTCTGAACCTTTTCTTCCACCTGTCAGCAGGTATTTTATAACTCTCTCTCTTCTTACTTTGTTTTTTAAATTCTCTGCTTTCTTTTCTTGGACCCCATGTTGCTTTTTGGACCCCGCCTTCAACTGCCGGGTTGATGCGTTAACTTCCTGCTTATTTTCGTCAACATTAAATCTTCCAGTTTTAATGGCGACTTGAGAGAATGTCAAGAATTCATTTCTTTTTCACCTTCCTGGGTCTTCACTCTTTGAACACCACCTTTCTCCCCTCGGTGGGAAGGTTTTTCTGTTTATGATGCTGGTCTAGATCCAGACTCTCCTGTTTCATCGGTCACCCAGTTTTGTTCTTTGTGATCTTCCTCTTTCCTAGGAATCCTAGGCTTCCAGGGGTGGGAAGAACTAAAAGGTGTTTGAGTTTAGCTCTTCTCATTTTACGAATGAGAGATTCGCCCAGAGAAGATCAGTCACCTGTTCAAGACAACCCAAGTTCAGGCTAACCCAAAATAATTCCAGTATGTGCTTGGGTGGCTTTATGGCCAAAAAGAGATAAGGAGATAAGATAGAGGAGCTTAACTATTCTCCTATTATTTTTTAGTGTCCTTAATGTATAGGTTGCCAAACATGATGCCCTAAGTCGTTTAAAATGTTAGAGCATTAATTACGATTTTTGTGAAGTGCTTGCCAAGCTTAACATTCATAGAACCCACATACTGCAGAGAATGCCACTCCTGTATGACATTGGAAGCATCCCACATGCTTTCGGGAGGGAGGTTCCAAGAATGGAAGTACCTTAGACTAAGGTGTGAGGCCCCGCCCACAGCCCTCCTGCCTCACGTCAGCTCCCACCTTCACTCCAGGAGCGTGTCCGCTCAGGTGCATTTCAGGTTTATCTCTGTAGACTCTCAAGCATCTGCAGGGACCACCCTGAAGTAGTTTTCGGGTGTGGACAGAGGACGATGCGACCGTCAAATGGATGTGTCGTAAGTGTTGTTGAGCGTCCCTACACGAGAAAGATGCGGTTGGGGAGAAAGGTATCTAAGTGTCAGAGCTGGTTTCTGCGGGGCTAGACATGACCAGTTCACAAGCTAATCCGATAATTTATAAACTCAAGAAGTAAAGAAGTTAACTGGAAAGGAGTTTACATAGTGATGTTGTTTTCAGAGGTTTATAATTCATGTTATTTCTAAAACGAATGTAAGTGTACTTGAACTTATTTTCCAGGAGATAAACAGCACAGGTGGTTAACTTTCTCTACCCCACGGGCCCCCTTCCCCTCCAGACAGGTTGACCACATCGGTGTGCACCAGGAGACCGTGGCTATGGCTTTGGAGCCAGTACTGATTTATTCTCTCTCCCCTCTACTGATGGCATGAAGGTTGAGGCCATGAATATTTCTTCCATTGGAAATGCCATTGGTTAGGAACCTCAGGGCCTGGTGTGAGCATCTAGCATGTGGGAGTGTTCTCCAGAGTCACAAGTCATGAGGTCTTGCCATGTCCCTTGGCCCTCATACAGCCCCCATGATCCATTCGTCTCTTCACAGTCTGGTGTTCGGGTATTTACTCCTGAAAGTTTTCAAGCTGTCCAAGGATCAGACCGTTTGAGTTTTATTTTTCTTCTTCACGATCTTCCTTCTTAAATATATGAAAACTAATTTGATCTGCTATACATAGGAAAAAAAAAACACCCCAAAACATACTTCCAAAAGTAGCCATTAGAAACCTTAAAGAGGCCATTAAACCATGCTCATTTTACCTGACTTTTATGGTGCAGGTGCACGTGTGTGAGGGTCCCGTGCTGACGACCGCGTGTTTGTTTTCCTGGCAGGTGTGTCCATTGCAATGTCGTGTACTCTGACGTGGCCGCTCTGAAGTCTCACATCCAGGGCTCACACTGTGAAGTCTTCTACAAGTGTCCTATTTGTCCTATGGCGTTTAAGTCTGCCCCAAGCACACATTCCCATGCCTACACGCAGCATCCTGGCGTCAAGATAGGAGAGCCAAAGTAAGTCCTGCTGCCTTCTGACTTTTCTGCCACTGCTTTACCTAGTGCCTTAGAGGAAGGAGTAGTTCTGTGGAAGAAACCCGAGATGAAGACATAGGCCACCGCGCGGGTCCCGGGGCTCCGTGAGGTGCAGCCCCACAGCCCATCACCACCTCACCCGTTCAGCTCTTCCCAGGTGAAGCCTCTGGCCAGAAAAAAAAAATGTCACTTACTATTTATGCTCTGGTTTTCCGCTTTTTATGAAGCAGGTGACTTATTTATCAATTTTGGTTCTTTCTCTTACGACGAGTTTCACAGTTAACTTCTCTGGGAACTGTATGGCCCTCTTTCCGTGTTTACGTAGTTCCTCACAGGGACACGCTTTTTCTCGTGACACTCATAATACGAAGTCAGTTTAAAGCCCTGCTTGCTGAATTTAACCTCCTAGCCAGTCTAAGCCCTTGGGTAGTAAAAATAGACTTTGTTTTTGCCTTTTTATCTTGCTCTTCATTTTGTAGGTTTTGCTCTCTTGAGTCCTTACGGGGGAAACATCTGCTTTGGCAGATGGGGGCTGCCTGCCTGCATTACGGGCAGCTCAACAAAGAGGGGACCGCGGGCCTTGGGTGCAGTCCTCCGGCCCTGCCCCCCCACCAGCTGTGAGATCTCCCCTGAAAAGTGAGGGTAGTGCTTCAGTCCCAGATTCCGTGTGAGGCGGAGAGGGCTCGGCGGTTTTGGTCCTTCCCTCACTTCCTCTTCATTGTGTGGACGGTGCTGGATTAGCGGCTCTCGGTCAAACCCCTTTGATTCCCGTGTTATTCACGGCCGTATGGAATCTGGTCGGTACGTGAGGCTAGATTTGCTGCCCAAATCTGTTGATGGGTTTCACTCCCTATCCACAGTCCAGGAGACCTTAGAGGGAAGATGTAGACATTCCACGTTATGTATGTCTGGCTTGTGTCGTAAGCGTCAGTTTGGGGAGATAGGAATGACTGGACACTATAGGGGTGACCCTGCTTCCTAAAAACAATATAACTATGATAAAATGGGATTCTGTTCTAGTTGGACCTTGACTCTGAGCTCTGTGGGTCCTCAGACCGCAGATTAGGTGATCTGTATAGGACTTGGCGTCTTGATCCTGAAGACGCACTTCAGTGAATTCTCATTAAACAGTCTTCAGTGTTCAGGGCAGTAAGCTTCCGGACACTAAAGCAGTATCTTGCTCTCAGTTAATAGAGTGTTTGATTTGGTTCTTTATTCAAATAAATCAAACTTTCATGAAATCTGGAAAGGCAGTTACTACCTGGGAATACAGGGCAGCAAATTATTAACATAAGCTACAACAGCATTTTTCAAATTTGAGTGACGTGTAGGAGAGAAAATTATTCCAGTATTTTCCTAAAATTATTTTTACTATGGCGGTCCCTTAATAAGCACCAAACCTAAAGATAGGCATCGACTACTATGTTTTAACTATGAAGGTAAAAAAAAAATTTTTTAGGTGAAATACAACAACACCGCCAAAGCCGTGAACTTTAACCTCATCGGTTGAAGGTGACGACGGTGCTCACTGAGCGCGTCCTCCCCGTGGCTTGTCTGTCGCACCAGGTGCTGCTTCTCGGGCTCTTTTTATCCGTGTTTGTCTCGACTGGACTGAAATCCCTCTTTCCTGCCGCCTCTCCCACTTCAGGCTCTGGGAAAAGCCTCCTTCCTGTGGCCCGCTGGAACGCTGTCTGGCCTGCACTTGACTCTGAAGCTCCCTTTTGTCATTAACTCTGTCTCTGCTCTGCGTCTCTGTGCAGCCCCCCTGCCCCCAATCAGTAGCCCCGACGACATTGGAAACTCAGGCATGGAAATCCCTTAGCAGTATTCGGTTAACAGGCGGTTATGCAAATGACTCATCATTATGCAAGCGATGTGCATTAATTTAAAAGATAAATATAAACATGCCCCGCCCCCATTTCCTCTAGAGAATATGAGGAGGTCTGAAAACGCACCCAGAAAGGCCTGTGGTCCCAGCACCTCACACCGAAAAGGACAATGCACGATTTTATTTATTTTTAAAAAAATTTTTATGTGACATTTATGTAGCATTTCTCATGTGCCAGATCCTTAACGGTCCCTGTGTTTTGTTTCTCGCTTTTCAGTGTGTGGTCAGGCTTGTACCCTGCTGTTACCTTAAAACTGTGAGCACCCTTTAATCTTTTCTGGGAGATTCCAGACCATTTCTAAGGTCCATTTCTGGATTTCATGGTGACCAAGTTTTTTGGCTGTTTCTGTATTTTCCTTGACCTCGGAACAGCAGGCTTTTTGATGTTTTGAGCCTTTGTTTTATTTGCCACCCTCAATGTCTATGTAAAGTGGAGAATTACATAAGAAATCGAGAGTTCTGAACAGGTCCCTACGAAATACAGCACGTGCAAAGTTGTAACCGCCACGCGGCGGAGGGCGTCGGGGCTCCGGCGGAGCTGAATTTGAACCGTGGCCCCAGGATTTGTGCGGCATCCTCCACTCTCTCCAGGCCCATATGTGAAGAGGTTCGCCTGTGGGAACATTGTTCGGTGTTGCTCAGGACAGGGCTTGGTACTTAGTCGGATTCAGTCAGTGCCAGTAAAGGACGAGGTTTGTGGTGGTGACTTCAGAGCTTAGGATCTTTCATTTTATTTGTTGTTACGATTGTTTCAAGGGTAACAGGCTATAGATTGGACCTGAGCCTGGGTGTTTGGTTTCAGCTTTCTAGTTCTTCTTTTTAACCCCTTCCCCTGCCCTCCCCACTTTGGTTCCATGCACCCCTCCCCCTTCAACGTGTGATCCTCTCCGACCATTCCCTCAGTCCTGCAACTGGGGTAGGATTCAGTCACCCTTAGAGGTTTGGCTTTCAGGGCCCATTACGACACTACAGGACGTCCCCCGCCGTCCCCGCAGCCCGGGAATCCAGCCACACTGTTTCTCTCTGTCCCCTCACCACGCTGTCCCCATGCCTCTGCCGGACCCCTGCCCTCCCCTGCCTGGCTGTCCCCTGTGGTTTCCTTCCAGGGTCAGTTGGAGCGTTGGCTCCATCTTCATGTTCTAGCTGTGTGTCTGTGGTGCTCCTTTTTTTGGGCTGCATTTTTAACACGAGCGCCATTTTAACTTTTTTTAAAAATAGTGTCTATTCTATGGAAAAGTTGGACTCTACAGAGACTGATGTCCCTTCGCCCCCAGACTCCCTGCTTGTCAGCATTCATGGTGTTTAATATTGCTCCACTGTTTCGTTCTCGCCGAGTCTCCTCTCCTAGTGTTCAGGAATAACAGGTGGCGTGACATAAATATCGGTCTTCTCCTCTCTGGAAAGACAGCCATGTAGGTCTCCATCATTCAGCCCTCCCGGTCAGAAATCGGTGCTGGGTACACGACCACTCAGTGCTTAGACCCCCTTACCATTTCTCTAATAGATGAGAAAACGTCTTTTTTTGTGTGTTTCGGGTTCAAAATCCTGCCCAGAAGCACATTCTGCATTTAACTGTCCTGTCTTGTTCTACGTTCTTCCGTCTGGAAGAGTTGCTTGTTCTTTCCCTGCGTCTCCTGTCTTTGGTCATCCTAAAGAGGACACCTGCCTTTCGTTCTTGGGATGGCCCCCGTCTGTCACTGCTTTCTTGTAGCTGGACTCGGGACATGTACTCTTGGGAGGCAGCCCCTCATTGTGTCACATCAGAGAGACACACCCTCCGTCTGTCTTTCCAGTGGTAATTGTGACTTCCGTCATCCAGCCAAGTGCGTGTCCCCCAGATCTCTCCTCTGTTACAGCCGTCACTTCCCCCTTTTTGTAGTTAGCCACTGGTGGGGCCGTGTTCCGAGGTCCTACCGGCCACCTGTGCCTCCGGAAAATGCCTAAGTAGATAGTTTATCTCCTCTTATACTTTACTCTGCTATTCAGTAGAAAGCAAAAAAAAAAAAAAAAAAAAAAAAAAAACAAAGCAAACAGAACCCCTCCCCAAAGGAATGTGGCAGAATAAAAGGGGCCACGCTGTTTTTCATGAAATAGTTATTCCTAAAAATGTTAAGAAAAAATCCTGAGCAAACGTCTTAGCCTAGCTAGTAAATTTTCATTCTCTTCCCGAGGCTGTTCTTTTCTTCTTATTGCTCTATGCTAATTACAGAAAAATTGAGAAGGACAGACAAACAAAACAGTAAGAACACCTGTGATATCATCCCACAGAGAGATGAGAGTTACATAACCTTTTGTTTCTTTTCTGCGCCCTAAAAAAAAAAGTGATCGTATCGTACGTGCGGTCTTGTTACCTGTTGTTTTCATTTTCACAAACATCTTCCCATTCACTGATATACATCTGTAGCGAACTTTTTAAAAACTCACGAAGTTGCTCTGACTTAAGTACTTATATTACTGGGTGTTTGGGCTCTTTTCAATTCTGAGCTATTTTATATAGTGAGGAAATGAGCATCTTTGTCACACTTGGTAAAAATTTTAGTTCACGATGACAACGTCATTTGTGTGCTTCCTTGAGTGTGTGGCGAAGTCACAAAGTTCTTAAAAAAAAAATAAAACCCATCCAAACCAGATCATCGCTCCCTGATCCGCGCTAAATTACTAGTGTGTCAGGACCTTGTAAAAACCCATGCCGCTCAATCCAATTAAATTTATAAATTTTATGTGGGAAAAAGGGATAAAGAGCAAATCTGTAAAATTTTGACAGAACCACAGAGTGAGAAGTTGCTTTCTCGAGAAGACCCTGAGGGGAAAGACGTGTGGTTCATGAGCCCTGCCCGTCCTGGTTTTGCTGTAGAAATAGCAGACCGAAGCTCAGCTTGGCTGTTTTCCCTCTCGGACTTGTCCTTTCAGTCAGGGGTTCTCTGCCATTTTCCTAAGCTCCAAGGATTCTTGGTGCTTCTTGAAATTCATCCACGGCGGTTACAGGTGTCCCTAGGGCCTCCCCTGAGGACCAGGAGGACCTGGAACAGTCACTGAGGAAAGGGGGCCCATCCAGGACCTACATGTTCAGGAGCCCCAGCAAAGCTCCTGGTGGCGGAGGTTGGGAGCAGGGGCGTCTAGTACTTTCCCTCCCGCCTGAGCCTCAGTGGAAGGTGTTGATGGATACAGGGGATTATGTTCAGACGGTTCAGGTATAATGAGTCAGTTCAAGGAGGTTGCTTGGCAGCACTATTAGGTACGGAAATGGTTTGTAGTAAATAGTATTTTAAACCATTTTAAGCACAGTAGACGTTCAAGTATCGGAGGAATAGTGGTGTGGATTTTCTTTTCTGTTTCTTTTCTTTTTTTCTTTTTTTCTCTTCCTTCCTTTCCTTCCACCTTCCTTCCCTTCCTTCTTTCTTCCCCTCCTTCCTTCTTTCCTTCCTTCCTTTTTTGGTGTATAATTGTTTACTGGCATAGGGCTTTCCTTACTAAGAACACATAGAGAAAATTGCTACTAACTGGAAAAGAAAACTTAGGGCAAGTAACCGCTCACACAAGCATCAGACCTGAACAGCCCTGCTTAGTTTGTTAACAAATTCCTTATCCAGTTAGGGCACCACCATCCAGCTGTGTTCCTTGTGTTTACCTTAAAGAACGCTTGAAAAAAAAGTGCAAGGGTTCTTTTGCCCCGTGTGCATGTAATGAACAAGCAAAGATCTCGCAAAAACCACGTCCGATGTAGATCTATCTGTAAGTAAGAAAATGGTCATGAATTTCGCCTTCAATGCAAAGGCAGTTGACCACACCTTTACTCAGAATGTGAAGATCGATCTGCCCGTGAGCGATGCCAAGTTGCCTTCGAAAGTTTGTTTCGGAGCTAAACTGTTTTTGTTCTTTTTACCGTGTTTACGTGTTCTCACTGCCTCCGCCCCCTCGCGATGTAGAGAACCAGTTCCCTCGGCTTCAGCGATGAGGGCTGACTGACATGTCCACACACTTCTTCTGTTTTAGAGTAATTTATAAGTGTTCCATGTGCGACACTGTGTTTACCCTGCAAACCCTGCTGTATCGCCACTTTGACCAACACATCGAAAACCAGAAGGTGTCTGTTTTCAAGTGTCCCGACTGTTCCCTTTTATATGCGCAGAAGCAACTGATGATGGACCATATCAAGGTGTGTGCGCGTCTCTCGTGTCCTTTAAGTGAATTGCAGACCCACAGGCGCTGATCTGAAGTCGAGGCGGAGCTGTAGGTGACCAGGCAGCCGCATGCTGTCCAGGGAAGGGCTGGGTGCTGGCGCTCGGTATGGGGCAGCGTGCAGACCGCTGCCGTCGGGCGTTCACTTGACCGACGCCTTTGACTCCCGAGTCCTGATCTGCATCACCGTGAAAGACCAGTGCAGACTAACGGGTGCATGCTCTGATTCTAAAAGAAAGATAAAGGACTAGGCTTCTTTTTTCCTGTCCTATATATGTGAAAAGGATGAAGTGTACTTTTCTATGACAAGTCCGTTTTGTACAGGATTTAGAAAGAGACCAGGACTCTGACAAATTGTGTTAATTCGTTATACATGTCGGTGTATTTAGGAAAATGAGGGCCTTCCCTTGAGGTTATTTAACCAGTTAAATTTGCATTATAATTGATGCCCCTGGATCTTTTAGGTTTTTTTTTTTTCCTATCAAGGTTATATGTAATTGATGGTGAAATGTGCTGGATACAGTAAAGTGTCTGGTGAGTGTTCAGTTAATGAAATAAATAAATATCCAGTCTGGATACCTACCCTCCTAACCCCCTAAAGGGGCACCTACATCTCTTTGCAGTCTTTTAAGCTCACGATGGACAGAGCTTGAGTGTCCCGTCTCCTAACTGCCCACTGTGATGAAGTAAACAATTTTATCCCCATGTGACTAGGAGATAAGATCCGTCAGCTCTCAGAGCGTAGAGGGACTTGACTTCCTAAAAAGAGAAAATAACAGGCCCAACATCATCAGCTCCGTCTCTTTCTCTTAGTTCATCTCTTTTTTTTTAATATATTATTCAAGAAAGGTCAGTTTCAAGAGCACATGAAGGTCTCTGAAAGTCTAGTCTCATCTTAGTTAAACGAATGCATGGTCACTCCTAGAAATGTCCTGTCTTGAGCACAGGTGCGCTCACGTAGTGTAACTGCCTGCTGCGGAAGACCCTCGAGGCTCGGGGGGGTCTGCTCGTTGGCGGCTGGGAGAAGGTGGTGGCCCTGTGGCATTACTAGGGCGAATCGATGCGTGGGAGATAATGTGTCCCCATTACCACTCGAAGTACAGTAAAATCCTCTTAAGATCCTTTAAAGGTTTTCACTAAAATTCCAAAACTATCTTAACAAATTCTGAATGAATGAATGGTCAGGGGGAAAAAAAAGCCCCTAAAAACTGCTAATAAAAATGTAGGGCCTTGGAATTAGATTTTAGCATACTTCGTATGGGGGTGGGGGAAGAAAAGAAGGAAAAGCTGTTGCTTTAGAGGCTTTTAAGAAATTTGCTTTCTGGAACTCATCTTCACATCTGGGAAGTGGGGTCATCAACTTTGTGGTTAGGGTCTTCCCTGTGTTAATAGTGAATGCGAAGGAATAGAAAGTTCCAAGAAACACAGACTGAAGAGGAGTGGCAAAATCCCATGGCCACAAGGATGAAAGAATTGTTTCTGTTCATCTGAAACTTTCCAAGACTACATGAAAACAGTGGGAATACGCACGTTCTCATTTCAAGTATGTGCTATACATTTAAAGTACCCTGCCTTTCTTTATGTGTTTGAGGGTGGCTAAGAATAGAGATACAGTTTGGGGGGCACCCTATTTTTGTTTTTTATTGTTAAGATCTACACCAGCTCCTGCAAGTTTATTTATATCACTTAATAGCTGTGCTGTTCAGTTTTTTACGAGGAAGGAATGAAGAGAAAGGACAGCAACCATGTTTCCCCCCACACACATTCACATAAACGTAGATCTTTGTTTGCCTAATGTAATCCAGTTCGTATCATTGCTTCTGCCAAAGTGTAGATGTATTCACTGCGCAGGATTCCCGTAAGCATGTCGGCATTGACATTGAAAGCAAACCTGCAAGTTAATAGTCGTTCAAGTTATTTGTTGTTACAGGACCTAGGGAAAGCTCACTTGTAAGAATTAAGTTGTATTTCTTTTATGAAAAAAGATAATTTGTTTTTACCGAACAATGTTGTTTTTACTTGTGATGTGAAAACGAAATGAGTGAGTTGGAAATTCCCATTTTCGCACACACTTCATTGGTCTCTCATCGCGGCAGAACTGTTGGCTGCTTTTCTGTACTTTCTGTAGCAACACAAGGTCAGCTGACAGAAGAGTATTTCTTTTGCTTTTGTTTTGTTTTCCCCAGAAGAGTATTTTAATACATTACCCTCTCCTCAACTTTCAGTTGGCAAAAATGTATTGGCCTAGAAATGTATGAACAATCTACTGGAAAACCTGGGGGGTTGCTTTCTTTGGGGTTTAAACGGTAAAACATGTAAAAACTTGGCTTCTGTTTTGAAAAAGGCCTTTTGAAACTCAAAAGCAGCTGCCTCACAAGGCCGCAGAGAAGCCAGGGTGCAGCTCTTTGGCCATCCAGAGATCTCCCAGGGTTGACTCTTGCCAAAGGACATTAGGCATTCCTCCCAGGCCCTTTTCAGAGACCAGTTTAAGGATCTTCTGGGTAGACCAGTAGCCTCTACTCATGAAGAAATTCCAGACCCTCTCTTTCTTTCCTGGGTGAGATGGTACTGGGGAAGGTTGGTGAATTCTTGGCACTGTTCAGAGGCAGGCTTTCCAGAGAAGCTGACAGAGAGTGGGCCGAGGGAGCACCTTCTTACTTGAACACTATGAAACCAAGATCTATTTAGTGTGACTCTGTGGGACATAGGAGACCCCGAGCACATTCGGGAACATGTGTCACGTTGTGTCTTTCTGTAGGTTCTGTAGGTTCAGGACCCAGAGGTTAGCTGCAAGCCTGAATGGTGGCAACATGAGAAGGCTGTGTTAGAAGAGAAATTCTATGTCATTGAGGCACAGACTGATTTCCCTCTTTTTTTGGGGGGGGGGCGTGGGGGGAAAGAGACTCTGATTCTAGAACACAAAACAAAAACCAAAGCAAGCTGATCTTGAGAACCAAATGGCGCTAATTTTACCCCAGTAGAATTTGGAATCCAAGTTTAAGTTGAGGCAGCTTCGTGGCTGTTGTGTTAATGAGAATAAACACCGAAGCAATTATAAGAGGCTTTTTGAGTATCTGCTGTGCACAGTCCTCAGGCCCGGGTGGTATCGGGAAGACGGGATAGATCGGCGTAGGGTGTAGGGAGATTGAGAGGACCCCCCAAAACACCCCAACAAAACCCCAAACCCTTACAGGTATTCCTAGAATGCAGAAGGAATGAAAGGGAGAAAGAAAGCTTTGCTCATCTCAGATGTTTGTGAAAGGTGATTGGCTGGGGGCCTCGAACCCCTGAATAGCCCCTTCACCCGTTTCTGGGTAGATGCGAAAGTAACATGGAGAAGATCTCCAGAAAGAGTGTGTTGCAGAGAGGACTCACTGGCTCCCTGGGGGAGGATAGACAGCCAGGAATAATTCGGACTCCATACAGAAGCCTTTTTTTTTTTTTAAGAATTTAAAAATGACATAGGCAAATAAGCTTTCAGAAATTATTTGGAACTACAAATGCATCACTTAGAGCAGCCATAAAAGTTAAAAGTTTGTCTCTTTTCAAGTGTGTATTGCTCCTTGGTTTTTCTTCCTATATTAAGAAGTGTTTCTGAATGAATATAAAATTGTATTGGAATATCTATAATGTGTTAAGATAGTCCACACACGCTTTCTCTCTGTGGTAACGATGTGTGATAGATATTTCTTTTCTTTTTGTAACATAGTCTATGCATGGAACATTGAAAAGTATTGAAGGGCCTCCAAACTTGGGTATAAACTTGCCTTTGAGCATTAAATCCGCAACTCAAAACTCAGCAAATCAAAACAAAGAGGATACCAGATCCATGAACGGGAAAGAGAAATTGGAAAAGAAGTCTCCATCACCCGTGAAAAAATCCGTGGAACCCAAGAAGGTGGCCAGCCCCGGGTGGACGTGTTGGGAGTGTGACCGCTTGTTCACGCAGAGAGATGTGTACATTTCCCACGTGAGAAAGGAGCACGGGAAGGTAAGAGCGGAGGTCACTCCGTCAGTGTGAGGAAGGGCCCCAACGCCTGGACGCTGGGCTCCTCCAGCGATTAATAAACAAGGAGGAAAGGGAGAGAGAAAGAAAGCGACGGTTTGGAAACTGTTAGGAGTAGCTCGTTTTATTTTTCAATGTTTATTTTTTGAGAGAGAGAGTGAGCCAAGGAGGGACAGAGAGAGAGAGAGAAATCTACATAGTCAAAGCACAGAGCCCTATGTAAGGCTGGAGCTCACGAATCATGAGATCATGAACTGAGCCGAAACCAAGAGTCAGTTAACCAACTGAGCCACCCAGGCGGCCCCTGTTAGGAGTATTTGTACGACAGAATGTGATTCTTTCCAGAGTTTGGTAGTGGGAAGAGGTACCTCGTCCTTCCTTAAATTCCCCAGGACAGGCTTTATACCTCAAAATCACTAAAAAATCTGAGTTGCAGCATTTGTATTCTTTTTAAAATAATAAGTGCACATCTCCAATGGACAAGGAGTTTTTAAAAAATGCCTATTAACCCTAATAAATCAAGCAAGATTATATTGTAATATTATTCTGGTGGTCTCAAAGTTGGATTGTTCTAGAAAGAGTCTGCATTGCATTTGGTGTTTGTATAACTTAAATCTTTTGCTCTACAGTAGTGCTCCCTCCATTGTATTTTGCTTTTTAATGTGCTATTGATTTGTTTAAAAAATTGGGTTGTACGTCCTGCATATCATCGCCCATGTTTCTGGATCTGGGTAATTGCTTCCTTTTGGCATTGTTTAATTTGCTTCTTATTATCTCACAATTCTTAGAAATTTGGTTGGACCCGGGTTGAATCTTTAGATAAGAATAGGGGCTGTATTCTTTTTGTGTCAAGTCCCAAGACACCCAATGGGGGCTCGTTTCTCTTAGTGATATTGTGATCCATCATTGGGTTCAGATACAGTGTACTATTAAAGAAATTATCTTCATTGCTTTAACTTAAGGCAATAAAACCAAATAGTTTTCCTTGGGGAAACGGTGTAAAAAGTACACAGGAATGGGTTGGGAATCAGTATATATTAGGTCCTTGAAAAGTTTGTTAAATTAAGTGTTTTGAGCATGACTTTGTAACCTCGTTTATACCGTTTGATTTGGGTGGCTCACGGGGTTGACATGCTTTACCTGGCTGCCATCTCCACATGGTACGAACTTTCTCTGCGCATTGGTCACACTGCAAAAAGATGTTTTATTTGGTCTGACTCTACTTAATTCAGTGTCTTTTCATGTAATTTGCTTACAGAATATACATGGGTGTAGTAGCACATTGCTTATATAATCATCTCAACTTTTGGGTCCCCAGGCGGGCCACAGCATCTTAAGAATACTCATTGCAAATACTAAGTAGTTCTTAAGGGGCAATGCTTGGTTCATCTACTGTATAAATACACTACCTGTGGGTATCTCTCCACGCCCGATGTGGTGATTCTAGGAAAATTCTTTTTTCCTTGGCACTCAAACTGCATTTTACAAACGCTGAAACAGGAGCAGACCTCCAGCTCAGTAGCCCAGAGCTTTCATTTCTTAAAACATTTGAGTTTTTGGTAACCAGCTTGGAACATTTCAAAATTCCCTCCCTCCCTCCCTGCCTGCCTGCCTTCCTTCCTTCCTTCCTACCTTCCTTCCTTCCACAAACTACCTTTTATCTTGCACTTCGGACAATCACTGGGTCTAGAATAAAAGACGAAGAGACAGCTCCGAGAAAGATGTGGGGGGATGATGAAATCTAACACTTAACTCGAACTCCTTTCTCTAGGACGGTGGCATAAAACCCGCCACCCTGAGCTGGCTGTGTGCGCAGAATGTGCCAGGCCCGGTGCGTGTCCCTCCCGTTGGAAACAGCCATTCGTCCCGAGGAAGTGTGGGCTTAGTAGGATTTTAGGATTAGCTTTGAAGACGTTGAGACCCTGCCTCTTGGAACGCGGCACATCAGATTTGGTTGCATTTTCAGTGCGGCTAGTGCACTGGTGGCTGGAGAGAACTACAGGGAGGCAAGGAAGGGAAAAAAACGGAACGTCTTTCTTCCCAAATCAGTGAAGTGAACAGCGTGCTGTCCGTGTGTCGGAAGCCTGTGCACACGTTCCGCTGTTAAGAACCAGACCAGATCCCTGCACCTCCCGATGGCCCGCCTACAGTCTCTGCTCCCATTCTGTTCTTCCTCCCTCCTGTCCAAACACTCCTGTCACTTCTCCATTTAAACCGCAAACCTCTGATCTCCTGCCCCCTGTCCTTTCTGTCTCTTCCCTTCTGATGGCCAAGCAGCCTCCTTGCTGGCTGCGCTTTCCTGCTCCTGGTTCCTCCTCCTCAGCCTCCTTGGCTTTCAGCTCCACCTCGTCACCAAACCCACCTCCCTAACTGTCAAGGCAGGTTGACATTATTTGGTCTTCTCAGTTGACACCCTCCCCCGCCTCCCCTGCAGTATTTCACACCATTGGCAGGACTTCCTAGAAGCATTTTCTACCCCAAGCGTTGAACACTGCTCTCCCTCCTGAGTTTTCTCCCGGTTGCTAGGACACCCACCAGGTTTCTGTCCTGGAAACATTCCACTCTCTCTCTGGGAGATTTCAGTTAGTCTTGTGGCTTCACCTCTCATATATGTATACGGGCACATAACTTCCAAATCCCCATCCTCAGCTGCGGTTTCTTGCCTACATTCCAGTCCCCCAAGTCTAGCCGCTTATCAAGTGTTTCAGTTTCTTGGATCATTCACAGAAACTCTTAGCCTGTCCAGCACGGAATCCAAGCTGCCGCCACCTCCCCCCTACCCCCAGGCTTTGCCACCCGAAGCTTGGTCAGATGACCTGACTTGATGATTCCTTCCTCGTCCCCAGCCTGCCCCCTCCCTCATCCATGCATTTCATCCCTTCCAGTCCACCCGTTTATCTTTGTTCAGGCGATGATCTTTGTTCATTGTCACCTGAGGATGATTCTCACTGTAGCCAGAGAGAGCTTTCCGGTTGTGCAGCGTTGCGTCACCACTGCCTTCAGTCGTCCGGCGGGCCCCCTCGTGTCCTCTATTCCCTTTTCCTCTAGCTGCATCCTACATGGGGCATGCTAGACAAGCGTGGCCATCCCACTGGCTCTAAACGTTTGCCCGTGCATCTCTGGGGCTCTTGGGTGGTGGTCTGAACTTGAAGGAGTGCACCCTTCTCGTGGCGAACTTCTCTTTGTCCTTTGGGTCTCGGCTGTAGACATCACCTCATCTGGAAGCCTTCCGTGCTCCCTTCTTCCTGCAGGTTTCCATGGCAGCTGGAGTTTCCCTTACCTTATCTCTCACCGCTCTGTGAAGGCTGCCTCTCACCTCTTTCTCACAGTAGATGCTCTGTGCTCTTTCTCTCTTCGGTTCCCATCCAAAGCTCTGGGGCTTCTGTTCCCAGCTCACAGTAAGCTGATACATATTTCTCAAATAAGTGGGTCAAGAACGAGTACTGACTTGGAAGACATCTAACCCCTCTAAGACTTGACTTTCTCATCTTTAAAATGGGAGTCGTGCGTAGTTTAGTGACCGCAGAGTCTCCTGTTTTGTCGGTAGCTAGAGAGAACAGCACGTGAGGCCATAAGCAGCCTTCAATCCGTTTGGATTTAAGGTGAGATATAAATATGAAATCATACGGGATTTGAAAATTGTGTCGGGTCAGACGTCCCAGGAGAGCATAATGTTTTACTTCCGTCAGGCGTGAAGTTATTGGAAAGCTCTGATTTACTGGATTTCCCCGTGGAATACCCTCCAGTGTTCTGACTGTAGGTAAATGTTCTGAGCCAGTGAACCGTGAAGGGACACTTGACTTTAATACTGTAATCGTGGCTTTAAAAATAAATACATGCGTGTATAGAATCATTTTGAGAATAACGTAAACATGCTCTGCCAACCACATTACAGCATCTGCCTGAGCCTTATTGCTGTTAGTACGGGGATTGTTTTGGAGAGATTTTAAGTTAGGAGTATTAAGTCCACGTGGCAGAGATTAAAAATTTATGTCAAGATAATTCACTGCTTCCTCTTTTAAGTTGGCCTTTTTTTGGTCTCAATAAGTGTTTTTCTTTTTTTCCTCTCCTCAAGTCCTATCCAAAAAATTTTTACTAAAAAATATTTTGTAGAGTTCCATGCCAAAACAAAGATACTCCGTAGCTTTGTCGTCAAGATTCAAAAACACGGTTCCAACTCTGTTATTTATTTCGTAGCTAATTTCTTTATTTCTTTAGTGCATATATGTAATTTCTTACTAATACTACCAGTAACCCCCAAAAGTTTAATTTGCTTTTTAGTAATTTGTTATAATCTGATACTAAGTAATTTAAAAAACGTGGGGCAGTTGGTCCCTAAAAATACACAGAGATGTAATAATTTAAAAACAATTTGCCACTTTCTTATTTTTGTTATTTAAAAAATAGTGGGGTGCCTGGGTGACTCAGTCGGTTAAGCATCCGGTTTTGGCTCAGGTCATGATCTCACGGTTCGTGGGTTCAAGCCCCACTTTGGGCTCTGGGCTGATACTTAACTCACAGCCTGGAGCCTGCTTCTGATTCTGTGTCTCCCTCTCTCTCTGACCCTCCGCTGCTCACGCTCTGTCTCCCAAAAATAAATATAAAACATACAAAAAAATTTAAAAAATAGTTAAAGCAGCCACATTTAGAAATGATTGTTAAACAGAAATTCCATCAAGAGAAACCAGTTTAAAATTAAACCCTTTTGACAATTGATATTATTGTCTTGTGGTGGGCAGGCTTTAGCTGTCCTTTTAAATCACAAGCTCTTTGAGGACAAGTTCTAAATCAGTTTACTGTGGTGGCCTCTGTGTTTTGTGATGTTGTGCCTTGCACGTTCTCTTTGGGAGCACTGATTAGAGAAGTTCTCAGATCATCGCCTGCCCGTTTGGAAAGGGCTTTTGTGTTAATCACGCCTAGGCTTGGGCTGTGACGGCTTTGACCACAGAAATCCCTTCATCTTCTCTGTGTTCCTACTCTCCTATACAGAAACAGGAAAATGAGACGTATTATTAATCTCATGATCTCATCTCCCCGTTGAGCCTTTCCCCAGATAAATGTACAAATACACAGAATTTTGTATACAATTCTAGAGGCTCAGTTACCTCCTGACATTCTTTCTTGGTCGCTTGAGGGGTCTTCTGGGAACCTCACATTAGGATCCCCTCAGTGAGGTAGTGACATTCTCACAGACTATGCCTTCTGCATTTACGCAACCTGACGGTAAATAAAAAAGCAAAAGTTGTCTGTATTCGTTCAAATCTTGAAAATTACCAGGTGATCTGTGATGATTGCAGCCATTTTCTCATTTGTCGTCGGGTACCCCTGTATGTTGAGAAATCATTACGGAACTCTTTAGAGCTTAACCAGAGGACCATTTACTGAATGATGGGAGTCAGATGCCATTGAAATTTACCTTACAAGACACTTTGAGGTTCTTTGAAGGTGGAGATGTCCAGTTCCCACTCTGTGTCTAGAATTGGGAGGAGGAGCTAACTTACTGTCATTATTTATTTTTTGTTCAAATTATTTGAGATTTGGCCATTGGGAGCTCCTATGAGTTGGCTCCTGTGTCCTTTCCACATACCCTCATTTTTGAGATTTCCTTATTTCCGTCTACATATTCCTGGAGCGTCTTGTGATTTCCCTGCTCCAGCCCTGCAGTCAGCTGCTGATTCCTCCAAGGAGACTGGTTTCTTTTGCTGAGAATGAGAAACATCTGTCTTCAAGAGACTGTCTCTCTGCGTATTTTGACGATCGCTTAGCATGGGAAACCATAATTGGGGAAACAGAGTATAGGTGGAAAAAACCAGGGGGCTTCAGAGTGACTTCCCAGTTACTAAGTGTGAGCTAATAATGTACTTGGCAATTCATGGGTTCTTATCAGATGTTCTTGGAATTACAGTAAGCCAAAGCTTGTAAAATACACCCAGCTGTTGGAGGGAATATTTAAGAGACATTTTCTAGAATAAGGAGGAAAAGGACAGCTACAGACAGTCCATTGCTTTCTGGAAAATGATGTTTACAGTTGACCAAGAGAAGGCAGAAATACTTGCCTATTTTGCTTCTTCAGGGAAAGTGGAACCAGTGTCATTGAGGGAGAAATGGATGCCCAGGAGAGAGAGAGAGAGCAAGGCTCTCACTAGTGTAAATAAATTCACTTTTCGAACTCTGTACGTGGGAGCTTGCAGATGTTAATATAGATACATTTTAATCATGGAAAATGGGGTGACCTTGTCTAAAAGGAGAAAGTTGGGTAGATTCTGAAACATGGCAGATAAGTTCATTCCGCCTTACTGAACCCACACATTTCCGAGACCAGATTGTCAAGTAGCTGGTCCTGATCACCAGGAACAAGAATTTGACAAAGACTAAGGACCGGTGATTCCCAGGTAAATCTTCCTTCCTTTTGTTCCCAGGGTACTTGGTAGGTGAAATAATGCCAGAGAGAGGCTGACTGGGTTTCAGTAGCTTTTGAGAGTATCTTGCTTCCTACTCTTTTGTGTAGGAGAGTACAGAAGGACCTTCATGAAATACTGAATTGCTGGCTGACTCTAGGCTCACTGCTGTGTTGGGAGAAACCTCCATTTTTGGATCAGATTTTACCTAGCATTCCTGTCAGTGACTTTTGATTATAGGGCAAGAATCTGGGAAGGATTTTACAAGGTAAATCTTTTTTTTTTTTTAGGTTTTGTTTATTTATAGATAAATAAGAAGAGACAGAGGCAGCGCAAATTGGGGAAGGACAGAGAGAAAGAGAGAGAGAGAAGGCACTGTGAGCGCAGAGCCAATGTGAGGCTTGAACTCATGAACCCATGAGATCATGACCAGAGCCGAAATCAAGAGTCCGAGGCTTAACCGACTGAGCCACCCAGGCGTTCCCATGTTAACTGTGTTTATTGTCATGGGGTGCATGTTTTTGGATTACTCTGTGTGGCAGGGCATGTCATTGCACATTTCATTGGATATTGAGTGTAAAACCCCAAACCAAGGGGTGTACAGAAAAATTAGCACAAAGTAGGAGGCAGATGTGTCAGTGTCTCAAGTCCTGGTGACTAGAGCACGGGGCCTGCTTCTGAAAGTCCGTTAGGATTTAGGCTCTGGGGGAGCTAGAGCCGGAGCTGCTGGGGGGTCTGGCGGGGGTGGGGGTGGAGGGGAATCCCTGGCAGAACCAGTGTTCCCTGTGATCAGAGCCCAGGAGATGAGACCCATGAGCAGATCACGGAACTTTAGGGAAGCTGCCTGCACAGCCGCCATGGTCTGTCTGTCTGTCTGTCTGTCATGGGTGGGCCCTCCCTGTGTGTTGACGGTGGAGTCCACGAAGCCCTTGGCCACCTCGCCTGGACTTCTTCGTGCCCTCCTCCCGCTCCCGTGTCTTCTCTTGTGGTTCCAGCCACACACAGCTGCCTAGGTTCCTCACACACACCGTTTTCTTTGTCATCTTTACCACTTCATTCTCTTGGCTGGGAAACCTCTCCTTGCCTCCTGCCTGGCTGCTCCTGTTGGGGTTCAGCTAGTGGTGGCCCGCAGAAGTGCCCTGCCCGCTGTCCCTCCTTCCCCCAAGTTGTCCCGCGCACCTGCAGATGCTGCGGGTACCATCCCTGCGGGGGAGTCGTCGATTTTCTCCATCTTCCATGCACTGTCCTGTCCTCGCAGGCAGGAAAATCCCGGCGAGAACAAGCAGGATCTCGGTCGGTGTCGTGGAATGAATTGAGGTGCGCCGCAGCCCCCTGCGGCCTGCTGGTCGTTTAGGCTTTCGACGGGGTCCGCCACCATCCCTCCATTTGGTGACTGTAGGTTGCCCCTGGAGTTTCATGTTGCCGCCTGGCGGAGGTAAGCCTCTGGCAGGAATGCACAGCCCAGAGGGAATGGGTCAGTGTGGGCTCCCCATGTAGGCCCTGGAAAATCACTTAAAGCATGGCCATTGCAGATACCAGGTTTCGTCCTTGCACTTGAAGTAGGGCCCGTACGGTGCCCTTCTAAATATCCGCCCCCAGCAAGGCGTGCAGGCAGTGATGGGTCAGAGCAGGGTGCCGCCTGGCACCTCGGTGACTCAGGTGATTACTTTGGCGTGTATGGTGCAGTGCCCACCAGGGCTGCTGTTATTTTGGTCTGAAGAAGACCCTTCCTCCTCGGGCTTCTCCTGTTTATCTCTCGAGGCTCAGGGGGTCCAGGCTCGCTTGATGCCAGGCTGGTACTCTCGTCAGACGGGAGAGCTACGAGGCGTGGGCCTGTCTGCTCTCCAAGAATGTTACCAGGCCATGCCGGCTAAAAACCTTTCTGAAAGTCATTGCCTGCAGCCAGGGACTTACCTCCCCTCATCTGCCCCAGATGAGCAGTTTTCTCTCCCTCTGCCTCCACCACACCAAACTGATGTCCTCCCCTCCCTCGAAACCCCTCCTCTTGTTATCTGTCAAAGCTCAGTCCCTTCTTGTGGAAGGACAGCCGTTTCTTTCATGACTCGAGGTACCCAGATTTGCCCTGGGGTTAGGTTTATCAGCTCGGTGCTGACCATGACCTTTAGGGTTTAGAATATCGGTACAGTGTTGTGGTTCTGCTAAATTATGTGGGGAGACTTTTATGTACTTGTCCAGGAATGCAACATCTTTTTGTAATTTTTTTCAGGAAAACATATCCCTAAATCCAACTGGCAAGACCAGGTTTTTAGATTTTTTAAGAATTAAACATACAATTCTTCCTATGAAGTTGATACTACCTTGACTCCCAGAGCAGCTGGGAAATAATTTTATGTTACCTAAGTGGGGGCGGCAGAGGAAATAAAAAGCAAATCCAGCCATAATGGATTAATAAGGAACCGTAAGATAGCACTAGAAGGTAAGTGAGAGCTTGCGAATTCCCACTCAGTTCAGTTAACAGACAAAACTTCAGACCCAGAAGGATCGCGGGATATTTTTCAGACTGTAACCCTTGTGCCAGGGCCTGGGACCTCGGAGTCCTTCCCTCCACCTTGAGGTCAGGGTGTGGGTTTCCAGGTTACGAGCAAGAACAGACTCTCATTTGGCAGAAGAAGGGCCAGAACTCGGGGCAAGACTGGAGCAAAGAGGAAGCCAGTGTCTAGTTCTTCCTTCACGAGTTCCGCACATCCACGTTCTGGCCCGGTGTGCGTGGCCCACGCTGTTGCAAATAAGAATTCGGAAGGCTTGGGGGTGCCTGGGTGGCTCAGTCGGTTAAGCCTCCGACTTCGGCTCAGGTCAGATCTCACGTTCGTGGGTTCGAGCCCCGCATCAGGCTCTGTGCTGACAGCTAGCTCAGAGCCTGGAGCCTGCTTCCAGTTCTGTGTCCTTCTCTCTCTGCCCCTTCCCCTCTCATGCTCTGTCTCTCTCTGTATCAAAAATAAATAAAACATT
>NC_043713.1:16047408-16104575 GCF_006229205.1 Suricata suricatta | reverse complement strand
TGGCTCAGTCGGTTAAGCCTCCGACTTCGGCTCAGGTCAGATCTCACGTTCGTGGGTTCGAGCCCCGCATCAGGCTCTGTGCTGACAGCTAGCTCAGAGCCTGGAGCCTGCTTCCAGTTCTGTGTCCTTCTCTCTCTGCCCCTTCCCCTCTCATGCTCTGTCTCTCTCTGTATCAAAAATAAATAAAACATTAAAAAAATATTTAAAAAAAAAAAAAAAAGAATTCAGAAGGCTTGTCCGGGCGAGCGAGGGAATCCACGGAGTCCTTTTATCTCCACGGCCCCTCAGAGCTTCGGGATTGCAAAGCTGGGACCATTGCCAATGAGCCACACACGGAATAGACGTCCCTCGGCCTCCTGGTGGCTGTCCTCGGGCGGTGGCTCAGGGCGGCTTCCCGGGACCCTGTGGTGTCTTGTGTTCTTCAGGCTTAGCAGCTGCTTGCACCTGCCGGCAGGGCCTGATCAATACGGTGTAATTAGACATCTGAAAAGATCAATATATGATGTAGGACTGGCGCCGGGGAGAACATAGCCTGTCATCAGGCAGTTTTAATGGTAGCTTTTTTGATCTCCATGCTCGCCTGCTTGCTTTTTCATCATGTTTACAGATTTCTAACAGATTGTCTGATAAAAAACAGTGATTATTTTGGAATGGAACGCCTGGTTTCTTTTGTCTTTTGGTTTTTGGAAATAGATCATCTTAGAAGGATTCTACTGAAGCCTTCAGACAGTATAATTTCAGTTTTTTTATGCTGGAGTCATCTCTGTACTTTTATAAAATAGTGATTGTAGGGGAAAGAGATTTTTCACAGTGACCTTTTATCTATTTAGATTGCTTTTAAGAATATTTATTTATTTTAAGAGAAAGCACACAAGGGAGAGGCAGAGAGAGAAAGAGGAAGAATCCCAAACGGTCTCTGCTGCCAGCCAAGGGCCCAACGCGGGCCACGATCTCACAAACCTGTGATCATGACCTGAGCTAAAATCAGAAGTCGGATGCTTAATCGTCTGAGCCACCCTGGCGCCCCTAGCGAGCTTTTTAATTAAAAAGGACAGAAAGATTGTATTCAAAATATCATTAGAAGGAAAAAACATTCTCCATACTCTTTCCCGTGATCCTCTCTTGAGGACTGGATTCTCTGAGAAGAGAATTAATGGAGGAATAATGTGTCCCCCGGCTATAGGCATGTCTGTGAGGAGCCCAAGAGGCTTAGAAGGTAGAATACACCCTTTGAAGCCCAAGAAGGGGAGCGAAGCTGGACCAGACCTGAGAGAAACTAGTAGCAAAGAGTTTTTTCATACTCGGGTCTTTTGATTCCCGAGCGTCTTCGAGTCGGTGAAAAGCGGCAGTGCACAGCCGACAGCACCCGCCAGTGCTGTTTTCTCACCGTGAGCGAGAATAAGAGGCTCTAAGAGGACTTCCTGTGTGAGGACCCTCAATGGAACAGGTGCAGGAGGATGGGCACCCAAGTCTCCGGAAAGGGAAGAGGCCCAGGGTCATTTAGGGTCTGTAAGCAGAGCTCTGCTGCGTGTCGCCTCGGGTCTGTGGAGGCAGCTACAGACGCCCCCAGGTGACACAAGCCTGTGGTCACCCCAAGATACCCCAGCGGGCATTTTTGAGTTCCGTTGCCGTGACAGTGGCAGCTTTGTCACAGTATCCGCCTTTGGCTCCGCACCTTCCTTTTCCACTGCCAGGGTGCCTGATGTGGCTCTGGGCACAGAAACTGTGGTGGGGCGCGTTTCTGGTCTGCTCCAGGTTTGGCCTTTCCTTATTCCACCCTGATTACAGTTCTGTGTCTGTCTTCTTCAGTCGCAGCACGTCCTCAGCAAGTTGGTTAGTCTTATAACCAGGAAGTTAGAAGACTGGCTCTGTTTGTTGCCGTTTTGAGCAGACCTAGCAACGAGCACATACTTGTCCTTAGGAACACCATGCATTTCAAAGCTGTAACCTCAGTCGTCAAGACACAGTGCCATGATCCTGGTACCCCTTGGGACGTGTTCCCAGCATGTCCTGTGAGAAACAAACCCTTCCCCGTACTTTATAGTTACTTTTTTTTTTTTTCCCTAGATCGATTACCTAATGTGTTAAATCGGTTTGGTTCTCAGTTACTGACTTGGCTCTATTTTGTGTAGGAGTGTGAGTCGGTGGTCCAAATCAGGGTTGGCAAACTAGGGTTCACAGGCTGGCCTCCTGGTTTGGTAAATAATTTATTGAAACACAGCCACCCCCACTCATATGTACCGTCCTGGCTGCTCTCGAACTGCAAGGCACCGTTCAGTAGCTGCAACCGACTTTATGGCCTGCAAAGCTTCCAGTATGTACTGTCTGGCCCTTTGCAGAACGGCTGCCAACCTCTGGTCTAAATTTGTACTCTGTGTTTACATATTTCCCCCCAACCACTCCACTCCACTCCAATTTGTAGAAGCTTGGATGGTTTCGTAGTCAGAAACTGGTTTTGATATTTTCAAACATATGTAGCCTGAGTTTCCTATGCCGTGCTCATCTGACTGCCTGTTGTTATTTGTTATTTTCTTGGAGGTAGTGAGACCAGAGGACCTACTTTGTGTCCTGGGTATGAAATTCTTAGTAAGGAATTGAGAATTTATGACCCACAGTATTCCAGACTTTGGGGGAAGGCCACTTGCCTGCGTAAAAGACCGTTTCCCAGGAGAGCGTGGTTTGGGCGTGGACAGCGGGTTTGCTTCTTACGACTTCCCCTCTGTAACGGGTGATTCCATGTAACTGGCACACACGATATCCGGAGCGAACACAGAGAGATGGAGAAAGTAAAATACCTACGAAACATTATTATTTTTTAAAATATATCCTGGTGAAACGTTTTAAGACTTCCCAGAGTGAAAATTATACATTTATTTATTTAATATTAATATGCTAATGATGTTACATATTTCTTCGCTGAATTTCTTTTTTTTTAATTTTTTAATGTTTTTTTATTTATTTTTGAGAGAGAGAGAGAGACAGACAGACAGACAATGCGAGCAGGAAAGGGGCAAAGAAAGGGAGACACAGAATCCGAAGACAGGCTCCAGGCTCTGAGCTGTCAGCACAGAGTCCGATGCAGGGCTCGAACCCACGAACTGTGAGATCATGACCTGAGCCAAAGCCGATTGCTTAACCGACTGAGCCCCCCAGGCGCCCCTGAATTTCTTTTTTTAAAAGCAATTTTAGGGGCACCTGGGGGGCTCAGGCAGTTAAGTGTCTGACTCTTGATCTCAGCTCAGGTCTTGATCTCATGGTCGTGAATTTGAGCCCTGCTTTGAGCTCCGTATTGAGTGTGGAGCCTATTTAAAAAAAAAAAGAAAAAACTTTATTAGGTTATAATTTATATGTAATCTTAGTATGTTTCTATTCTGTAGAAAAGCTTTATTTTATAGGAGACTTACTACCTTATGGATATTTTAAACCTGTTCAGGTTATTAATTTTTCCTGTTTATTTCTCATTTTCAGTCTTTGGTTTGCTGGGCACTTGCGTATAACAGGAGTAGTGTCAATTCTGAAACTATTTAGAACAGGCCATTCATTAATCCCTTGGGGATGTTTAATTTTTAATAATGTTTGTTCTGTGTGTTTATTTATCATTGAGAGACAGAGACAGAGCATGAGCATGGGAGGTGCAGAGAGAGGGGGAGACACAGAATCTGAAGCAGGTTCTAGGCTCTGACCTTCAGCACATGGCTCAATGCGGGGCTAGAACTGACAAACTGTGAGATCTTGACCTGAGCCAAAGTCAGATGCTTAACTGACTGCGGCGCCCCTGTGTGTACCATTTTTTAGTTCTATCAACATTTACCAAGTTGTGCCACAATTCTTGCTCTGGAGATGCCCCCAGTTGGGTAGAAAAAGAGAGAATAAATATTTTCAATTATTTTAATGTTTATCTTTGAGAGCATGAGCAGGGGAGGGTGCAGAGAGAGAGAGAAAGAGAGACACAGAATCCAAAGCAGGCTCCAGGTTTTGAGCTGTCTGCACAGAGCCCGATGCAGGGGCTCAAACCCATGGACCATGGGATCGTGACCTGAGCTAAAGTCGGACACTTAACCAGCTGAGCCACCCTCGTGCCCTGAATGCATAAATAGTTTAAAAGTGACAACTAGTTGGGGCTTAGAGGAATCACAAGGTGGTGGGTAATTAATACTAAGTGCAAAGTGCTTCCAGTTCCGATTTCAGCGCAGTACTTGCTTCAGGCTCTGAATAGAGCAAGAGCGATAAAGTACGGTCCAGCCTTGAAAGAAGTCGGAGGAGGACAGAGTGAAATTAAAAATTAGAGTTGCATGGGCTACATGGGAGAGAAGAAGTAGAGTATCATCTAAGGCATAAGGAAGCAGGGATTTGAGCATCACCGTTTCTTGGGGGAGTTGGCAGGGTCTGGGAGATGCCGGGGAAGGCTTCACAGAAGAAACATTACCTAAGTATGTATTTGGAGGGCACATGGGGGATTCACCCAGTGTACGAGCAGCAGAGTATGGGTGTGGTACAAGGCCTTCTAAGTGACTGCCAGCTGGTAGCTCTGCAAGGGCGTGGAGGGAGGTTGGGATTGGTGAGGTAGGTAAGTCCAAAAACCTTAGCCCTTGAGGGTACAGAGAACCCCAGTGGGTTTTAGGCAAGGAGGTGCCATATTGAACTGTGTGTCTCCAGTACCTTTGTGGGATGTGGGCGAGGGAAGGAGATGTCAGGAAGGCCACCGAGGGACTCAGTGGTGAGCTGGGCCTCTGGGAGAGGGAGGCTGTTTCTTAAGGGGGAAATGTGTCACTGTCCTCAGAAGATGTGAATTTGTGTGGCTTTGAATGCAGCAGTTATGAAGTCCTGGGAGGTGTGTGGTCAGAAGGGTGGGTTGAGAATTGGATTGCGGATGGACCGTCTCGAAAGCCAACAAGTTTGGATTTTGCCTGACACGAGAGGCAGGCAGTGAAAACCCCTTTGTCCTTAACATGCGTACTGTCCCCTCTCCTCTTACAGAGGGCCACTCTGTGTCCCTGGAAGGCCCGCCCCTCTGTCCATGCGCTCCGTCACTGGAGGACGTCACAGCCACACTTGTCCACTCTTTCCTGGATCCTCAGCTTTTCCCGGATTGTTCTCAGAACCCTAAAGCTTGCAGGGTGCGTCTTACCCCCGCAGAGCAGCCTTCCTGACCCACCGGCCTCCTGCCTTTTTCCCTCTGTTTCCCTTCATAGCAAACGTCCCTGAGATCGCTTCCATCCCTGTGTTCCCCACACCTCCCATTCATGTCGCCACACCACAGAAACTGCGGGGCGGGGGACTCGCGCCCGGGGTCTTGGCGTCATCAGCGATGCCACTTAACCTGTCCGAAGCGGTTGTCTCCTAGGTTCTTCTGGAAATGCTTTCTCTGCTAGGCCTCTTGGTTCTCATCCTGCCTCATTGATAGCTCTTCTCAGTCTTTCTTCTCTTTCCAGCCTGTTAATGTTGACGTGCCCTTTCTTCTCAGAAACTTCGCATCCAGGCCCATGACTTTAAATGCCATCTCTAACCTCCTGACTCACAGAATTCTATCTTTGGCCCAGACTGCTCCCCCAAGTTGCACACTTGAATCTAACCACTTAGTTAGCATCTTTACTTAAATCTCCAACGGGCTTCTCCTCCAATGGGCTTCTTGAATGTAATGTATCCGAAATGTAATTCTTGATTTCTCTCCTTCCCTAAGCCTGCTTCTCTCCTACTTTCCCATTCAGTAACTGGTAAAACCGTTTTATCAAGTGTCCAGACAAGGAATTTGGAGTGATACATAACTGCTTTTTTCTCTCCATTGTCACCCCCATTCAGCCCATCCACAGGTCCACCTTTGAGATATATGCCAAATCCAGTCATTTGTCATTACCTTTACGTTCCAAACCCGTGGCACTTAGTCTTTCGCCTCTACACTGGTTCTTTGCTTCTATACTTGGTGGCCTGAGTGACCTGGATCATATTATTCCTCTGCTCAAACGCATTGGTGTCTTCCCATCAGGGTCACGGATGACCCATTGGAGTCTTCTAGTCACGTGTCTTGGATGACACAAAGTCCCCGCTGTGGTCCACAAGGGCTGTGGTCTCACTCTGATCTCCTGCCTGCCATTCTTCTCCAGACTTCACACCATAGAAAACTGTAGAAAGGGTGTGATTGGGCCATTCCTGTAAACGGCTCAGGGATGTATGGATAGATGTCCAGCACCCCTAGGCTCTGAGGAAAAATAAAATGAAGCGCAGTTATAATATTTCATTTACCACGTTGGCAAAATTGAATGGTGATCTGTAAGGCTTTTGGGAATGAGCCCTGACTAATATCGATGGGGTCATTTTTGAGGACAGTTTGGCAAGAAGTATCAAAGAGCCTTGACATTTTTCACAACGTCTAAACTAGAAAGACTTTTCGAATTTCATACCACAGAAATTAAAAAAAAATTTTTTAATGTTTATTTTTGAGATATATTAGAATATGAGTGGGGGAGGGGCAGAGAGAGAGGGAGACACAGAACCTGAAGCAGGCTCCAGGCTCTGAGCTGTCAGCACAGAGCCTGACGCAGGGCTCGAACTCACAAACCGGGAGATCATGACCTGAGCCAAAGTCCGCCACTTAACCGACTGCGCCACCCAGGCGCCCTTGTAGCTTCTAATTTCAAGGCACTTACAGGGCACTGAAATTCCTCCTGAAATAGAAATTAAAAACTAGAAACTTGTAGAGTTGGGGGGTTTTCTTTGGAGGAAGAGGACATGCAGGTGGTTGATCCCCCGAAAATCTTTTACCTCGACACCCTTCATCATTAGGGAGCTGCACATCAAAACCACCTGCTGCTCTGTAGAATGGCTACAATAAAGCCTCAGTGCCAGCCGCTGGAAGGCGGCAGGGCAGCTGGACCTCTGCCCCTTTGCTGGCGGAAATGCCGAGCACAGCCATTCTGGGAAATGGGTTGATATGACTTCATAATCTCATTCTGGAGTTGTCACCCAGGAGAAATAAGATCATATGTTCACACCAGAATCTGTACGTGCATGTTTGTAGGGGCTTTAATTCATAATTTCCAAAAGCTGGAAACAGCCTAGACAGCCTTCGCCAGGGACGCAGACTCATGAAGCGGAACGGAAGGATCCTTAGACTGCGGAACGCCGCCCACCATGAGATGGAATGGGCTGCCGAGGCGCTGGGCAGCCTGGCTGGATTGCACACATCCTCCCCAGTGAGGGAGGCCAGAGCAGAAACTATGTGCTTCCGTTTCGGGGACAAATGGGACAAACACAACCAGAGGCTAGACAGCAGATGAGTGGTTGCCAAGAGCTGGCTGTAGGAAGCAGACTTGGCTGGAAGGGGGCACAGGGGAGTTTTAGGGGTGATGGAGCTGCCACGTCTGTGTCCATAAGCATGAATTTTACACTGTGTAAATTACACCTCCGCAAGCCTGCTTCCAGATCAAAAAAAAATTTTTTTTTACATTTATTTATTTTTGAGAGAGTGAGACTAGAGTGTGAGCGGAGAGGGGCAGAGAGAGAAGAGGGAGACAATCTGAAGCAGGCTCCAGGCTCTGAGTTGTCAGCACAGAGTCCAACGCGGGGCTCGAACCCACAAACCATGAGATCATGACCTGAGCCGACCTGAGCCGAAGTCAGACACTTAACTGACTGAGCCATCCAGTCACCTTGCTTTCAAATTTTTTTGAGGCAACAGTAGAAGAAAAATTTTTTTTGGCGTGGGCTGTATCCACATTGTTCAACCATCTACACAATATGAAGGGATATAGCAAAACGCCTCAGTCCTACCCTTGCCCACCCAGCACTACTATGTTTCTTATGATGTATCTTGAAGTTTCTCTTATGCAGGGATCATCATACATGCATGTATGTTCCCTTTCACTTCTTCCAAATGCAGAACACAGGCTAGGAATACAATTCTCTGTACTAGTCTCTTCCTGTCATACATAATATCTAGTTCTTCTGGTATTGGTGCGTCAAGATCTTCCATTCTTTTCCACATTCACGTGACAAGAGTGTTGTTGTATGAGCACATATACTTTGTTTGACCAGTTCTCCCTTCCAGATTCTTCCCGTCCGTTCCATCCTATGCAGTGCTGCACCAAATAACCGTGTACGCATGATCCGTTCTGCTAGAATGCTCGTGTTGGAAACAGATTTGTCCTAAAGCAGTTGATCTGTCAGGGAATGGTTGGAGCTTACTGTGGATTCTGAATTCCCTCCTGCGTGACCTCATCCCTGAGAGAAACACGTGGTGAGCACAGAAAATCGGGGAATGGACTTGTGTAGGAATTCACGAAACACACATGCGCTCACGCCAGACTGTCTCCCGTGATTTCATCGCCCCATTGAGTCACACAGGTCCACCCGCACCTGGTGTTACACCTTCCCTCCGACCCTCTGATTTCAGGTAACCCTCCTTCCTCCGCCTCACAGAATTGCAGCAGGCCACCCCCTCCCTCGCCCAGTTACGCAGGATGCTGCTATGAAGCGCATCCCCGATCGTGTTTGAGTGTTATGCCTTGCATTTGCGTTTTTGCTGGCAGCCCTCTGGTTTTTACTGTGTGGTGTTGCTTATTGTAGTGAGTTATGGCCCATGATACATGTTGATCATGTACAGAACTGACCGGACCGGGTGTGGGTGTCTGTAGAATAGATTCCCAAGTGGAAAGGTCCAGAGTTTTAGGAGTTCTATCCTGTGGGACCGCTGTTGGGGTAGGTTCAAGTCTATACAGGTGGTTGGTTTTTCCTTTTCATAGAAAGTGTCTGTGATCGAGCTGAAGGGTGTGGTCCCAGCATGTCTTGGGAATAATTCCGCTCGTTCTTCCAAAATTTGTGGGTGACTCTGGGTGTGTGATGTAGATAAGGACGCTCTGTGCATGTTGGTGGGAGGCAGGGTTGTCTGAGGTTGGGACTTTCCTCCCTCTGCCTTCTTCAGTCTCCTCAGGCAGAAAGAGGGCTTCAAGCCAAGGTACAAGAAGGGACCAGTTATCAGAACGGGCAACGTCTGCTTGTGAGAACCCACGGCAGTCCCGAACACGTTCACCCAGTGCCACCCAGAAAGAATGGCCTTGGAGGCCTTGTAAATCCCAGAGCTCAGATCTTGAGCCCAAGGCTAGGGCGTTCAGAGCAGAGGAATTTCCTTAGAGGGGCTAATGCTTTCCTAAAGAATGTTAAGGTAAAAGAACCAAAAATGAGGGGGCGCCTGGGTGGCTCAGTTGGTTAAGCCTTCAACTTCGGCTCAGGTCCTGATCTCACATTCATGGGTTCGAGTCCCATGTCGGGCTCTGTGCTGTCAGCTCAGAGCCTGGAGCCTGCTTCAGATTCTGTGTCTCCCTCTCTCTCTGCCCCTCTCTGCTCATGCTCTGTCTCTCTCTGTCTCAAAAATAAATAAAACATTAAAAAAAAAGTTATTAAAAAAAAGAATCAAAAATGAGAAATTAGAGGAAAAGTTTAGGAGATGCACCCAAGCTTTGGTTTTGTTTGATATTTAATGTCCTCAAAACATTGAGACCCCAGCAGCTTCTATTCATCCAGCATTTCTTTACAAAGCTCCATTTAAAAACAACATAACTCCTCACTGAGTGGGAAAACCTAACTATAAAACGTCCACTCAAGGCCCAAGTTCCCTCCAAATTGGCTTGCGTTAGCTGGAACCAGGGGACAGCTTAACAAACAGGATGACGATGGTACTTTATGCGTTTTCAGTACTGTGTTTTCCATATTTTTTTGGTTGGTAAAATTGCTCTCTGCATCGTAAAGTGGCAGTGTGAGCTCTTGTAACCCTGAAGATACACATTCTTGAAATAAATTAGGTGAAGTACCTTTAAATAAGTTAGTACTTAAAGCCTAACAAGGGAGGGAGTCATTTGTTTTCTTAGGTAATGGGAACACGGCAGGTTTGATCAGGAAGCTGGTGTTTGAACCCGTAATTTGCCTGTCACCAGCGATTTTGGAACCCTGCTCCACTGTTTTGGGATTATACCGCTCATTTCTGCTTTTCTTCCTAAAGAGGTTTGAAAAGAAGACTGTCTCACCCGTTGTCAACTCTTTGAAAACAGTAATTATTGATTCAGCAAAGCTGCTCTTCCATTTAATTTATTTCCCACCGAGGATTTCTTTATTGCTGTTTATTAGAATTTTGACTTGGGGGCACCTGGCCGGCTCAGTCGTGGAGCAAGGGGACTATTGATCTCGGGGCTGTGAGTTTGAGCCCCACAATGGGTATAGACATTACTTTAAAAAAAAATCTCAAAGATTTTTTGGATTTAATATTAATATAATGATACCATAAATGAATTTTAAACCCTTCCTCTTAATGGAAAACCCGGTTTGGCTTCCTGAGGCCTCTTGCCTGTGTTACATGGTTAGAAAGGTACATGTATGTTCTCTACATGTTTGATGAGATTTGCTACAACCTTCTTGCTTTTAGAGAAATGCCTTGTGTTTTGACTTTTCTGGGTGATCTTATAGGTGCAAAATTCGGTAGGAATTAGATATTAGATTTATGTGGCTTTATTGAAATGTAGGACTTCCATGACTGTTCTTAAAGTAAAGAAACCTCTTGGGGCACCTGGGTGGCTCAGTTGTTTAAGCGTCCGGCTTCGGCTCAGGTCTTGATCTTGCGGTTTGTGAGTTTGAGCCCCACGCTGGGCTCTGTGCTGACAGCTCAGAGCCTGGAGCCTGCTTCGGATTCTGTGTGTGTGTTTGTGTCTCTCTCTCTGCCCCTCCTCCTCTCACACTCTGTCTCTTTCTGCCTCAAAAATAAATAAAAATTAAAAAAAACTTTTTTCTTATTTATTCTCTGGCTCCATAAATGCTAATCCAAGAGACTAGGGATTGTCTCTGTTATGTGATCACGATGTTTATGAAGGAATCTTTGGGGAAAGAGTGGCTCAGAGGCATTAGTTGGTTATTCACTCTGCTTTCTCTCCCTCTGTCTCCCCCACCTCCTTCCCCGCATGAGATTATTCTCCTAACATCCCAGATTATGTGTTCAGGAAAATGATAAAAGCAACGCAATGACTTTCATCTTTAGCATGGAGAAGAAATGTCCTTCCTGGTCTCTGTTTGGGTTTTTAAACACAGACTGATGTGTTTTATGTAAAAGACAGTATTTCCCACTCTCTGAAAATGAATTTGGGTATTTTATTATTATTCCTAAAGAATACTTACTGAGGATTTCTCAGTGTCCCAAGCACTGTGCTGACCCTTTAGTTCCCCGCGGACCCCTTGTTCTGCCAGCACGCTCTGAGGAAGACACTGTTGTGACCCCACCTGACAGTCTGGGGACTGGAAACTGTCGCATGGTCGTCTGGTGCGATGCATGAGTCGTAGAGACAAGGTGCCAATCCATTTCTGGGTCTCCAGAGCCAAACTCCACCACTTAAATAGATTTGCTCACCAGTTTGAATAAGGGCATCTTTGTCAAGTGATTAATATAAAAACAATTATTAAAAATACTTATCCTGTCTGGGCGCCTGGGTGGCTCAGTTAGTTGAGTGTCCGACTCTTGGTTTTGGCTCAGGTCATGGTCTCACCATTTGGTGAGTGTGGAGCCTGCTTGGGATGTTTCTCTCTCTTTCTCTCTCCCTCCCTCCCCCTCTCCCAATCATTCTGTCTCTCTCTCTCTCTCAAAAATAAATCAGTAAAACTTCAAAAAATTTTTATCCTTTCTTTAACCACTTAGCCCACAGTTGCTTTGCGTATCTCTTCTTATTGCCATAAATAGTAATGTTATTTCACATGAGATTCGCTTCCACTTCAACCTTATTTTTAATGAGGGTTTTGCCAGAGTTCGTTCTGTTCACGAGGTGGACAGTTACTTCTTGATCTCATTTCCTTGTGGTACAGCATTGTTTGATTCCAGACCGCACTGCATCTCACCTTCCGTGAACTTGCTGTAAGGTTGAGCCGCTCATTTGACTTCAAAGGTTCCAAATGAGAATGTGTTCAGTTAGTATAATTATGTCATAGCTGAAGTAGGAAACTTTTATCTTGCTCTGTCACTGTCCCCCGACCCCCACACACAAGCATGCGTGCACACACGTACACACGCACCTGTGGCACCTATGGCAGCCTCCATAAAGGTTCCAAACTTGTGTGTTTTTGAAATAACCAAACGGTACTATTCAAAAGGCCTTTTGGAAAACTCCTCCTTTATGTAAGGAATAATTAATCATTGGGGAGAAAGTCAAAATGCTTAACATTAGCTAGAGATTTAGTTTAAAATGGTGTATTGGATAAGTTAACATTCTCTCTGCACACAACAAATTAAGTAATGGTTTTATTTGGTGTTTATTGAAGAATTACATTTTTGTATAGTATCTGCTAGCTATTTGTTTGTTTGTTTGTTTGTTTATAGCACAGTCAGGGGAGGGGCAGAGGCAGAGGGAGAGAGAATCTTCGAGTAGTCTCCACGCTCAGCGTAGACCTCCAACGCATGGGGTTCAGTCTCACAGCCATGAGATCGTGATCTGAGCCAGAATTAAGAGTCTGACACTCAACCAACTGAGCCACCCGAGCTCCCCTAGTATCTGCTATTTAAAAAGAACATTTAAATCTCTTTTACAAAGAAAATTTGATGTTTTCAGATATCTGGGGGTTTATGTTGAATCAAAACCATAAGTGTTTTGAGAAAATACGTAATATTTTATCCTTAGGATCATGTTTATCCCATTCTCCTGAAATTAATCCTTTCGTAGTTACCCCATCCCTACCCTTCCTTTTTATTACGTATTACGAAGTATCTTTTAGTTTTCTCTTTGGATTGCTAAACAGTGATGATTATAAAACGCAAACTGTTAGGACAGAGTTCTTAATTTTTGAAGCAGTTCTGTGTTTGTCCTCTTAAGTGACTTTCGATCTCTTTTCTCCTCATAAAGCAAATGAAGAAACACCCTTGCCGCCAGTGTGACAAATCCTTCAGCTCCTCACACAGCCTGTGCCGCCACAACCGGATCAAGCACAAGGGCATCAGGAAAGTCTACACCTGCTCGTAAGTCTGCGTTTCTTACGTGGGAAGCCCAGTGGAAGGGTAGTGCTGGGCCCACTCGACGGCTTCTCACGGTTTACCGTGAACTTTCCGTTTCGGGGCTGCAGTTCATAGAGCTCATTTTAGTTCCATCCCGCTGTTGTGACATACAATTTCTTGATTGGGCCGCAACCCTTAAAAATAGTAAAATAAGCAGGAGGCGTTTCTTGCACACCCTGTGTCCGTTCCTGGGTCCGTCCATACCGGTTGTCCCGAGGTACATGGTTTATGCACCCATGCGCTTTGGAGAAGTGATTGGGCTGCAGGTGCGCAGGTCAGTGAGATGCTGTTCGGTCTCTAGAAGCACAGGGATTTGCCAGCATCGATCGGCAGGTGGATTGTCCGGGTGAGTGGTTGAGCGCAGACCCCGATGGGACCTGGTCATGGACTCCATCCTTGGCCGGACTGTTTGCCCTAAGGGAGGGCAGGCTTTGCCCGGCGCACACGTTTGGCTCAGAGATCAGATTCAAGGAAAGGCGCGGGCCAGCACACCGAACGGACGGCCACAGCACTCTGGACAGTCACGCACTACTTCTTTGGATCTGAAATTCAGAATTTTATCAATAGCAATAAAGCTTTATCGCCCGCTCAACCAGAACATGCTGCACGTGAGGTGAGACCAACAGGGTTACTTACTTCAAGGCACTTCTCGCAACAGAGAGAGAGGACTTAACAGACACGGAAGCCGTGTCGCCGGCACGTAGCATGTGACATGATCAGAGCAGGATGCAGTGTACCGTGTGTCTCAGGACACTTGAGAAGGTTGGTGGTCTGTCCTGCAAGGCTTCACTGCTTTCGGTTAGTTAGGCAAGCGGCTCGGGTAGGAAACCGGGGGCACAGACTCTCCTGAGGTGAAGGTGAAGTTGGGAGTGATGGCCGGGAGGTGAGAACATTCCAGGAGTCAGGCCTGCATGTTTGAGATGGCTGAGAAGAAGGGAGGAAGGGAGCCTGGCGTGGCTTAGTCCTTCCTCAGACAGGTTTTGTGTGTTTGTCCCTGGAGATGCCGTAGGGCAGGGAGGTGTTTGGATCGTCTGGCTGATTTCCTTTGTTGGGTGGTGTTGGCGCCAGGTCCCAGCACTGCCCCTGTGGGGGGCGAGGGAGGGGTCTCTAATGCGAAATCATGAGGGCCTGAGGGCCAATCCTCACAAAGTCTCCAGAAGCCTTTTGGAAGGCAGCAAGTTTGGTTCCATGTGAGACCGTGAGGTGCGTTTCACCCCCGCTTTGCAGTTCTTGGTGTCTGGTTCACAGTGTCCATGGTCCCCACGGGCATTCCCTTTTTTTTCTTTCTTTTTTTAACCTGTTTATGGTCCATTGCATTAAGAAAATGGCGAATTAGTATCTATTAAAGAAAAAACTATGCATAATCTGCAGGTGTGGGGTCCCCCCCTCCCCCCCGATAAGATGAAACGAAAACTTAAAAGGTTGCCCTATTTTGGATCTCTGTTGAGTTTTCTCCATCTCCGTCAACTGATCGAACACATGAGTTTGAGTGCGGTGGCGCTGGGCTTGTGCCTTGGTGAGGAATTCGACGGGGCCACACGCCCTGTCCTCTCTGCAGCGGCGGAGCGGACTGGGATACTTAACATCCACATGCAGGAGTCAGGGAGGGACGCCTGCCATGCTGAGCTGTCTCTTATGTCATGCATTCTGAGGGAACACGGAGTCCTTGTAAAGAAAACTTTTGAAATCTGATATTATCCTCAAGTTAAAAAAATGACAGCCGTGTAGAATTATAAATTAAGTCATACCTTAACCAAATCTGGAAAATAAATACCCCATCCAAACTGAATTAGGCTGATCCTATAGAGACACAAAAACCGACAGACGGCTTTTTACAGAAACTGCAGAAATTTTTCTCGCAAAAGGAAAACTGTGCGATCCATAGCAAAATTGCTATTTCGTTTTAGACTGTTGGTATTCACTTTTTTTTTTAAGTTCATTTATTTATTTTGAGAGAAAGAGTGGGGGAGGGGTGACAAGGGAGGCCCGAGAGAGGATCCCAAGCAGGCTGCACGCTGTCCACACCGAGCCCCACATAGGGCTCGAACTCCCGAACCGGGAGATCGTGACCTGACCCGAAGTCAGACGCTCAACCGACTGAACCACCCGGGCGCCCCTCACCCAGATCGTCTTGTCCCCACCAAGCATAGCACTGGCTGGTTGAAGGCCCTTTCTGCAGAGAGCGCATTCTGTGCATGGGGTACGTTAGCAGGTGGGTCACCTCCTTGTCTTTGTCCCACAGGCACTGCCCAGACTCCAGGCGCACCTTTACGAAACGGTTGATGCTGGAGAAACATATCCAACTCATGCACGGTATTAAGGATCCTGACTTGAAAGAAATGACAGAAGCCACCAATGAGGAGGAAACCGAGATAAAAGAAGATACCAAGGTCAAACATTGCACGTGTTCTCTTTACGGTGCAGTTGTGTTGACTTGCTTTTTGCCATCCATTCTCTTCATTGTAATTTTTCTGCAGTTACACAAGATTATGCCCAAAGTTTATAAATAGGTCAGCTCCCCGTACACCCATTCTGATCTTTTCATCTTGCTCCTAAAAGGTATCCAGTTTCTTCTGTATCTTTTCTGAAACAGCTCGAGGGAGCTACATACATATAGAAATGATAAGATCTTATGCGGACGCTCAAAATTGGCTCTTAGGCAAAAGGAATGTAGGAAGGAAGATTCTTCTCTTGTTGGCCTTATGTCAGTTGTGAAGGGTACCTGATAAAAATTAAGAGATTCTCCTTAGTTTTGCTCCGTGACGGTGAGAGGTAAAATCCTAAATCTCTGCATTATTCTTAGGTCCGTGGCCAGCGGACTTGAATCAGACAGCAGTGAATATGTAAACGTGTGTGTGAGGCACGTGTGTGGCAGGTGCAATCGGCCAGGCACCAGTTCAGCAGACATGTAGGCAGTGTCTTTGCACTGGGCTGCCTCTGGAATGTACCTGGGTAACAGCCTGTGTGTGTGTGTGCGTTTGTGCATGCAAGGAGTTGATCATTGAGTAAAGACTAATCAGAGTACAAGTCAGACTAGCGTCTCATTAGTTTGTAGTCGTTTCCCCTCCACTGATGGCCGGGGTGTGGGGGGGCGGGTGGAATTGAAGGATGTACGTGCAGGGGCAGCTCCAGGTCAGGGCTGGGTCTGAGTGGTGCCCTGCCAACCAGGCAGAAGAGATGGGCCGCAGAGCAGGGAGGGGGGGAGTGTCCCTCTGGCTTGGACTTCTGGCAGCTGGAAACGAGGGGATTTAGTGTGGCTCAGATTTAGACAGATGGGGATGGAAGGGGAAGAGCATGCCACCAAGAGAGTGAGTGTGTGGGAATGCTCGGCCCCTGGACCAGCTGGGGCTCCCGCAGCTCCCCATCCAGGGCTCCAGGAAGGCAGAGTCCTGACGTTTTCCCTGTGTGCTCCCTGCTGCCACCTACAACCCCCCTTCTCCCTCCTCCCCCTCCCCCCACCTGGTCATGGCTGCGGCCCACTGGCCTCCCTTCTGTCCTCCAGGCTGGCTCCCGACACCTGGGCGCTTGCCCTCAGCACAGCAGGCCTCTGTTCAAATGTCACCATCACTGAGGCCATCATCTCTGACTGCAGCCCTGCCCAACTCCCCAGCCCCCCCCCCCCCCCCCCCCGCTGCCCGTCCCCATTCAGTGCCCTGCTTGGTTTTCTCCAGGGTCTGACACACTGTAGGCCGCCTCATTGCCGGCGGTTTTCTGTCCTGCTCTGTTGGAGCCTGTGCTCCCTGGAGACAGGGAATTTGCTGCTGTGTCCAGGGGCCCCGAGCGGTAGGGTAGGAGCTCGGTTCCGACGTGTGGAGCGTCAGCGCTGGGCGTGGGGGTGGGGGGCAGACCAGCCCCTGTGGGAAACCCTGAATCCCGCAGCCCACAGGGCCCCGGGAGACACCTGGCCGCCTGCCCCACGTGCAGCACAACGATTTTCACGTGTGTTGTCCGCTCTGTGCTTTCTCCTCCCTCAAAGGTCCCCAGCCCCAAGCGCAAGTTGGAGGAACCCGTCCTGGAGTTCAGGCCTCCCAGGGGGGCGATCACCCAGCCGCTGAAGAAGCTGAAGATCAACGTGTTCAAGGTTCACAAGTGTGCGGTGTGCGGCTTCACCACCGAGAACCTGCTGCAGTTCCACGAGCACATCCCGCAGCACAAGTCGGACGGCTCCTCTTACCAGTGCCGCGAGTGCGGCCTCTGCTACACGTCGCACGTGTCGCTGTCCCGGCACCTCTTCATCGTGCACAAGCTCAAGGAGCCGCAGCCGGTGTCCAAGCAGAACGGGGCCGGCGAGGAGCACCAGCAGGAGAACAAGCCCAGCCGCGAGGACGAGGCGCCCGACGGCGCGGTGTCCGACCGGAAGTGCAAGGTGTGCGCCAAGACGTTCGAGGCTGACGCTGCCTTAAACGCCCACATGCGGACGCACGGCATGGCCTTCATCAAATCCAAGAGAGTGAGCTCCGCCGAGAAGTAGCCACGGACCTCCCCGTTAGCAGATCCCTGTCCACATTGGAATAAAGGAGACCGTTTTTTGTTACGAAAAGTTTGCAGTATAACAGAGTTAACAGTACTGTCTAGGCTGTTGCAATATACTCTCTTCCAGTGTACCTTCTCCGCCTCGTCGTGTATCTCCCCTCCTCGGGAAGTATGAACACAGTATTTGAGTTTCAAAGAGTTTGTATATATTTAAACGAATAACTTTTTATACTCTTTGTTACATGTTTGTATCCGTATTTAGTGGAACATGTTTTGAGGTTGTTTTGTTTCCTTTTTTCGGTCCTGGTTTTTTTGGTTGTGTTTCGTTATTTGGGGTTTTTTTTTTGTTTTTGTTTTTGTTTTTTTTTGGGTTAGACTTTTTCTTTTTGTACCGTTCCTTTAAACACAGAGTTCTTAGTAACAGGGGCAGTTCCTGAACTCAAATAAACCATTTTGTATGTTACAGATTTGAATGGGTTAACTAATTACAAGGCTAAGATAATGCCTTTTTTAGTGTTTTTAATTTTTAGACTTCACTACATAAATTGTAGGTATTGTGGGTCTCAAAAACACTAGGGACTTTTAAGTGTCTTAGCACTACCCCCAACGTGCCTGCTCTAAGCCCGCGAGTGCACCTCTCCGCGCGAGTGCGCTCCGGCGTCTGGCATTTTCCTCCAGGCCACGCCCGACGGTGTTCACAGCAGCCTGCAGATAGCTTCTTTCCCAGTGATGGATTAAAAGTGTGGGCCCCGTGTCTGCAGTAAAGAGCATGGATTTCCTCCGTTCCACTTTGGGACCGGGAAGGAAGGGCATTGCCAAGGGGAAAGCCAGGGGCTAGTGGTTTTTCTGGGCAGATGTGCGAGGCTGGCTGCAGGGACACCAGGAGATCAAGTCACAAAAGGGCTGGACTACTGTCAAAGTGACACATAACGTAGTTAGACCAGTAGATTTCTATAGTCGAGTTTTTGTCACGTAATTTATTAACTATTACAAAGACACAACTAAAAATATCAAGTATTTCTCTGGCTCTTGACAGGAAAAAAAAAAAAGGATATATCCCAGTTGACTTAACCCTCTGCTGTCTAAAGGGTTGGCGTTTCCTGTTCTGGGGTGCTACTGCCAAACGTTCTGGTACTTGGAGTGGAGATGCACAACCTCCACCACCGGCCTATCAATGCAGCAACCCGCGTGTCGTGATTGGCAGTTCGATCACGCACTGCGCCGCCCGGCTTCGGTTCGGTCATTTCGATAAGTCTCTTTAATACCAGTAGTTCCGTTCTTCTGATAGCACAGCAAGGGTGGGTACTCTGCTGTCCCTTCCGTTGATAGTTCTCTGGGAGAGTACTATTTTTCGGTTGTCGTCGTCGCGTTTCCTTTGGCATTTTATATCTTGTATTTATCCCTAAACACGTTTTGTACTTTTTATTTTTAAGAAAAAGGAATTCCGTTTGTGTATATATAGATACTTGCATGATATACTGTAGTCAACGTTCGGTCCCTCCAGAGGTCTTGCTGCTGTCCGGTGTTACACACTGCATCCATCATAACTGTGTTCGACACATTTCATATGTAAATAAACGTGGGACATTGGCCCTGGCGCTTCTGTGAGAGAGTTATTGATGGCGGGTCTCTGGCATCCTCGTGACATTTAGGAAGTGATCAATGGCAGGGACAGGACTACGAGAGAATGCAGAACTCTTCCCCCCTTGGAAGAATGGCACGTGCGTTCTCATTAGCGCTCGGCCTCCTCAATGCCATCGATTCCTGGGTATCATGCAAGGGTGTGATTCAGTATTCCCGCCTTGCAGTTCGGTTGCTGTTACTTGTTCTCTTTATACCTGTACGGCTCTAAGTTGTATTCATAGCACTTTCATGTGTTTCTGCATTCGAACCTTGCAATAAACCTGTGTGGTGGGCCGCACAGGTCTGAACGGTCTAGTTTTATGGTTGAGGAAGCTGAGCTCCAATTCAGTTCTTTGCCTGAGCCCTCAGAGCTGGTCAGTGGCTTTGCATATTAGAACCCAGACGCTCTTGCTCTAAATCTTGCTCTAAATCTTAGCGCTCTTTGTGTTTATGTACATATCGACAAATATTCATTTATGGAACAATAAAAAGTATGTGCGAAACACGACACTAGAATTTTTGTTTGTGGCGCTATATGACTTTCTTAAGATCAACTGGAAGTCTCTCTACTTTTAAGTCCCCAGAAATGCTTGCTCATATCAAGTTAGCATCTATAAATGCCTAGCTGGGCAACCAAGAAAGTTTTGAAAAATGCCCTGAGATCCAAAATGAAGAAGCAATGGAAATCTAGAGTAGAACAGCTCCCAGGGCTGTAGTCACGGGAGAGAACCTGGATGACTCAGCCGTAGAGGGGACAGACCGGGGAGCTAGAAGATGGGTCGTGAAGAAATGACCTGGAATAGAACACACAGGTGAGGAGATGGAACCTCTGGACGAGATCCGAAGGCCAGAGGACAAGATAACATAGGGGGAACAGAACTGGGAAGGGCCTCTGTGGAAAATTCTTAGCCATTTATGAAGGATGTGAGTACTTGGGGGTCACATGGTGAATGCGGAGCAGAAGCCCACAGTGGGACTTGGGAGTTCTACCCACTCTTCCTTAGCGGTAGATCTGGAGGGGGCCGTGGTTGCAAGCGATTGGGAAACGGGATGCATTCAGACCAAAGGCAGAAACGGGGACCTGCTCCATGAATTCTTCCGTGGCCCGTTTCCTCTGTGGGGTGGGGAGGCGGAGCTGAGCCTTAGGAGATCGGCTCAGGCCACCTTGTCTGAAGGGCTCGTACTCTAATCACCGATATTTGGATAGGGCAGTGTCGTAACCAGACTGGTCGGTGGCCGCATTTAGGATGGATGGTAGAAGAGTGTGTCAGTCAGGACAGGTGAGGTTATGCTGTGGGTACAACCCTCAATCTTAAGGTCTTAAAACCACAAGGCTTAGGTCTTGGTCACCTTTGATGTTCTTTGTGAGCTGACTGGAGACGTTGCTCTAGATCTTGTCCCTTATCCCGCGGTCACAAAAGCTGCTGGTTCCTTTGGCAAAGGGAAAGCGCAACTAAATGTTCTGGCCCTGAAGTGACAGATGTTGTGCTTCACAGCTCATTGGCCAAAACCAGTCACATGGCCCCACCTCCTCACAAGGAGGCTGGAGGTACAATCCTATGGTGTGCCGGGAAGGTAGGACCTTGAACATATTTTAGGGGCATCAGTGGCCACCAAGGACCAACGTGTAAATTGGCAGAGGCAGCCATCATCATGAGGACTTACCCAGGGTGGTGTGGGTCGGCCCAGAAAGAAGCTGTGTTTATAGGTGGCATTTCAGCAGAAGTACCCAGAGGATTCTGTGCTGCGCAACACGAAAGAGGGAGCAGGAGTCTGACTTCTTAAGTAGATTTCTCTCCAGGTTTAGATTACTTAAATAGAAATACGGAAGTCCAAGTGATAGCTGTTTATGGGAACGTCTGCACTTTAGATATGCACGCAAGGTACGTTTCTGTTGGAATGTGTGGTTGGATGATTTTATTTTATCAATAACTGAGTAACAGTAATGCACACAGAAGCGTGCCAACAAGGTGATGAAGACTTCTAAAAGGAGAGAAAGGAAGATGTCCGCTTAGACTTCCTTGGCATAGACCACTTCGCCCTCTCAAACACGTGCTCTGCCAATTCTGGGCTCCTGCTCCAGTAAGTATTCCAAAGAACAGCTGTTTCACCCCAAAGCTCCAGTGGGCGCTTCTCCGGGTCAGAGGGCTAGTGAGTTCCATCCCAGGATCTTTGACCAGTGGGGCAATTTACCATTGGAAACTTTGGCCAAGATAAATATATTCTTTCACAGTAATATACTCATCATGCTGTGAGCACTGGTCTTTTGTTTTTGGAGAGAGTGGGAGAGAAGGGCAGAAGGAGAGAGGGAATCCCAAGCAGGCTCCACACGCGAGGAGCCCGACACGGGGCTCCATCCCACGACCCTGGGATCATGACCTGAGCCAAAACCAAGAGTGGGATGCTCAACTGGCTGAGCCACCCAGGCGCCGTTTTCCTTTTTCTTCATATGACACCCGAGCAGAAGGGAGGGGGGCGGGGAAGAAAATGCGGTTGAAGAGCTTCATAAAATAAAATATGACTTAATGGAACCATTGAACTATCTAAAGAACGGTTTGAAAATAAAGAGGGATGTGCTAATTCTGGCTGTTCCTTGTACCGTTTATAAATGTTACACCAGAACACGCTCCCTTGGGAATCAGATGCCGTAATAGTCCCATATTGCTGCTCCTCGTTCTAAGGGTACAGTTTCTAAATAGAGGAACCTAGAGTTTGTTACCATAAAAACTTGGCTCCTAATCTGCCCAATTCACGCTTTGCTTAAATGGACCCTTGGATCTTCTTGATTACTTTGAGTTTCTTTTTGCAGTTAGGAACCTCCTATCCCTACGGGGTTCATTGTAAACTTCTGGGAGAAGACAGTGTACAAAGAGCCTCTCTTTCTTGTGCCAGAAGCTTCTGGACTAGCCAGTAGTAATTCCATTGTCACTAGCAGCCCTCGTCCCCATCCCCCACCCAACCTCTTATTTTGAATAGCCCAGCCTTGGACCACATGATTTGGCTAAGAGGCTGCATCTGAAACTTGGCTTCTGTCAGTTTTCCCTATGAAACAGAACATTCTCTTTTCACATCCGTTTTTCCCTCCTACTTCCAGATAGATTTTGGTGAACATTTTAGTAGACTCAATGTGTTGGATGATAAAGCTGTCACCATCTTAACCTATGTTTTTCTGGGAGTTTGCTCATTTTTATTCACTCTTTATTGGAAAGGTAGATCTGGTAGTGCCCGGCATTAGGTCCTTTATGAATTAGGCTCTTAGCAGGACACAAATAGCACACTAAGAAAGGTTTCATTTTTATGTTTTTATTTATTTGGGAAAGAGAGAGAGGCTGTGTGATCAGGGGAAGGTCAGAGAGACAGGGAGACACAGAATCTGAAGACAGGCTCCAGGCTCTGAGCTGTCAGTACAGAGCCCAACGCAGGGCTCAAACCCACAAACCGTGAGATCATGACCTGAGCTGAAGTTACACGCTTAACCAGTTGCGCCCCAAGAAAGGTTTTAACTTAGAGTTAAGGAAGGGATTAGCATAGAGGGTGGGCTATGACAATAATAGGAGGGTACCCAGGGACTTAGCAATGGTGGGGAGCCCTTACCCCCCATGCATGCTGAGCAGGGCGGGTCTAGAGCCATGGTGAAGCCAGGAGCGTGGGAGATGGAAATTCTAGAGAAGCTGTTGTCACACACTTGGAGATTTCCTGCCATCACCTCCCGCTGCCAAAGCCAAATAAAAGCTAGAGGACAAGAAAGCCCCAGTATCAGTGTGCTGGGCACAGAGCAGGACAGAGAAGGCTGCAGCATGGATCTGGGGTACGGAAACGTTATGATGATCAGACACCCGGCACGAGCTTCAGAAATGGCTGCTGCGTACTTGTTTTATTGTCTACATGCATTTTGTAGCCTGCAGGCTGGCTGGTGGCCGCAGCAGGCTACTTTGGATTCCACATTTACTTTTTCTTTCTAATTACTTCTCCAGGTTTATCCTAGAATTATATCCTTTCCTTAGTGGTTATTTTTACTGAAGGAAAACAGAACAGCGTTTCCCAGAAAATATTCTTTGCTAGTTTCCAAATTCAATTTACGAGGTTAGTTCTGACTCATAAAACAGCGCTATTTATAATGTGTCACAGTATTTAAGGGAACTGATTATTCAATTTGCTTTGCTATTTTATCACAGGCTGCTTATTCTGGAGCTTTTCTTATGGTTATAATTGTAAATTACACTAGCATGACAGTTCTGTTTCTAAACACAGTCTTTTGCAAGACGATGGATTTATCTGGGGCGGGGAGAGGCTCTGTAATTACAGTGCACTGGTTCCCACCTCCAACTCAGTTCCAGAAAGTGGGTTTAGTCCAAGAGTCATTTCCTGACCTTCAGGTCAGGTCAAGCCAAGTTAAATTCAATTGGGTATTTCTGGATAATAAACATCCTTTTTTTTTTTTTTTTTTTTTAAGAACAAAGCAAACACAGATCTACTGACCAGAGAGGGCAGCGTGATGTCAGAAGGAAGCAGAGCATATGTCAAAGGGAATGACCCTATCTTGGAAAGGGTAGAAGATGTGTCTCTAGGTAGGGATAATGGACGTTTGCCTTGGTTTCATCACTTCCCCATCTGACCTTTTTCCAGGGTGGGAGAGGCTGCTGTGCCTTGAGTCTCAGCGAAAGATGGGTCTTCCCTCCTCTGGAAACCAGAAGGTCACCCTCCCTAACCCCCAGCAGCCAAACATCAGGCACCGAATGGCCGCCCCTTGGCCAAAGCGATGCTTCTGCTTTGACGATCAAGCGAAAGACACAGAGGAGCAGGGACGCGGGAACTGTACTCACTCTGGTGGCCTGGTGGCAGTGACATTCCTCAGCATCTCCTCTTACCCGGGATCCAGTCTGCCTTCAAGGAGCCCCTGAATTGGTTAGGGTCCGGGGTGTGTGAACATCGTGGTGGGACATTTTAAAAACCTAGACTCTCGCTTCCCTCTGAATAAGACACCATCAAAGCAACGTGACAGGATCATTATATTAGAAGAGACTTACCAAGGTGACAGAAATGTGTGTCTGTCCGTAGCCCTGACACCCCAGCAGACCTTGTCCTCACATTCCTGTCACCTCACCAACCTCGTCGCCTGCCTCACTTCCCTTGCCCCTGGTTCCTGTGGCACCCTGTTTGTGTGCTTTCCCAGGGCCTAGCACTGGCTGTTCTCTCTGCCTGGTATGCCCTTCCTTCCAGTTATTTCCATGGAAGACTTTACCTTTCTTTGTGGTTTGTTCAGAAGTCACTTTCTCAGCGAGCCTTTTCAGGTCGCCTTGCTATGATCAACAGCACACACCCCCTGGCCTCTCTGCTGGTTTTTATTTTTAATTTATTTTTAATGTTAAAAATAAAAACTTTTTTTAATATTTATTCATTTTTAAAACTTTTTTTTAAAATTTTATTTATTTTTGATACAGAGAGAGACAGAGCATGAGAGGGGGAGGGACAGAGAGAGAAGGAGACACAGAACCAGAAGCAGGCTCCAGGCTCTGAGCCAGCTGTCAGCACAGAGCCCGATGCGGGGCTCGAACCCACGAACGTGAGATCTGACCTGAGCTGAAGCCGGAGGCTTAACCGACTGAGCCACCCAGGCGCCCCAATATTTATTCATTTTTGAGAGAGAGAGAGAGAGAGAATGTGGGAGGGGCAGAGAGAGAGGAAGACACAAGGCGAAGCAGGCTCCAGGCTGACAGCTAAGAGCCTGATGTGGGGCTTGAATCCCTGAGTGGTGAGATCATGACCTGAGCCGAAGTCGGATGCCCAACCGACTGAACCACCCAGGCGCCCCTTAACGTTTATTTTTTAAGTAGAGGCAGACAGCATGGGCAGGGGAGGGGCAGAGAGAGCAGAAGACACAGAATCTGAAGTAAGCTCTAGGCTCTGAGCTGTCAGCACAGAGCCTGATGCAGGGCTCTAACCCACGAACCGTGAGATCATGACCTGAGCTGAAATCGGATACTTAACCGACTGATCCCCCTAGGTGCCCCTTCTCTGCTTCTTTCCTCCCAGCACTTAGCACCTCTTATTTGTCAACTGTCTGGCGGCCTCTAGAGCTTCGGCGTGAACTCTGCCCACTTTGCAACCTGCGGCTCCCATTTCCTTTCATCTGAAGAGGCGTTTTCCATTTTGCAGCCTGGGAGCAGCAGGTACCAGTTCTGTTCTCCCCGTCATGGTGATCCGCACTCTTGTTGCCAAAGACAAACCCTCAATTTCTCGAAGCCGGTGCCAGAGGGGGAGCTGCCGAATGCCCTTTCCCGAGAGCAAGCTACTTGAGTGAAACAGCCGTGGACTTGATATAGCAGTAGCCAATTGTCTCGGTCGCAGGAAAGGCTAAATAAAGACCTGCTTTCGGGAACGGAAGGCATGCTTTCTGCTCAGGCCCCTGGTGTGCACCCAGCACGTTGTCTTGCCTGAAACAGGTGCCTGCAAGGTCTCCGTAAAACCCCCAAGTCCCCTTGAGCCTCGATCCATCATAATTTTATTTCTCAGGGATTCAGACAGATGTTGGGAGGGCCCTGAGCTATCACCCGCAAGTAAGAGCCTGTTTACATACATGGCATTTTAAAATCACTTTTTAATGTTTATTTTTTGAGAGAGAGGGAGTGCCAGCAGGGGGGTGGGGCAGAGACAGAGGGGAACAGAGGATCCCAAGCGGGTTCTGCGCTGACAGCAGAGAGTCTGATGTGGGACTCGAACTCATGAACCTGGAGATTGTGACCGGAGTGGGAGTCGGAGGCTCAACTGACTGAGCCGCCCAGACGCCCCTTAAAATCATTTCACATGGTTTTAATTGCTAATGATTAAAATGTGGATGTGTGGGGGTGTCTAGGAGGCTTAATTGGTTAAGCTTCTGGCTTTGACTCAGGCCAGGATCTCTCGGTTCGTGAGTTCAAGCCCCACATTGGGCTTTCTACTATCAGCACAGAACTTGCTTTGGATCTTCTGTCCCCTCTTTCTCTCTCTGCCCCTCCCTTCCTTTTTCTCTCCCTTTCCCTGTATTTCAGAAATAAATAAACATTAAAAAAAACATGGGTGTATGTTCTGCTCATATTTCCCCCCCCCCCACAGTTGACAAAAGATGGAATATTTAACACAATTCCAAGAGCAGTACCCTTCCTAGTTTGAGTGACTATAGATCATGGACAAGTTGAAAATCATTTCCGGTGTCAGAGATTTTTCTGGGTAGTCATTCTTAAATGCTCAAATGACCTAGACCTCTGGTGTCATCTGGCCTCCTCCACCACCCTTATTTTGAAATGTAGGAAGATGGTTAAGCACAGGAGATGCGTTTGGAACAGAGAGCTCTAATACTAACACGTTGTTTATGACTCAAAAGCTCTTATTTAATCCTGGAAAACAACTGCGTGAGGCAGGATGATTTTACAACTTCACAGATGGGGAAATGGAAGTAGTTAATCATTGACCCCTTGTTTCTGGTGCCAGATTAGGTCCCCTTTTTAGTAGAAGTCGCTGCTTTCTGTGTGTTGCTCCAGGTTGACTGTTATCCTTCCTTTATTTTGCATTGAGCTTTCAACTTCTACTTCAATTTAAGAACAACTGCAGGGGCGTCTGGGGGGCTCAGTTGGTTGAGTGACCAACTTCAGCTCAGGTCATGATCTCACGGTTCATGGGTTCCGACCCGCATCTGGCTCTGTGCTGACAGCTCAGAGCCTGGGCCTGTTTCAGGTTCTGTGTCTCCTTCTCTCTCTGCCCTTCTCTCATTTGTGCTCTGTCTGTCAATAATAAATAAATGTAAAAAAAAAAATTAAAAAAAAAGAACAACTTCAGAGGTGCATAGTAACAAACCAATGCATTGATGGGAGGCAATAGTTTTGAAGGAAGACTCAGAGGGTTTCAAGGTCAGAGATTACCTTAAAAGTCATTTGTATAAAGACGAAATGATGCTGGATCTCCTCTCTACCACCCTCATCCATTGTTCATCCAATACTGGAACATTTCCAAAGTTGGAAATGTCTACACTGTATGAAAGAGCCCAGTTCATCTTCAGGGAGTTTTGGCCACTAGAAAGTTCTTTATTGTTTTAAGACTGTCTCTTTGTACTGTGGATCTAATGATCTATTTTTTCAAGAAACAAGTTTTGAAAAAGATTTTATTTTAAAACTTATTTATTTTGAGAGAGAAAAAGTACACACCTGAGTCGGGGCAGGGCAAAGAGAGACTCCCGAACCGGCTCCTCACTATCAGCACCGACATCAGTTTCCACATGAGGTATAACTGGGCAGAGAGACTGCTGGGGTCACACAGTAGATTAGTGTCATGTAAATTGCCTCTTAGAAAAGCACCAGGAGATGGAGCAGGACAGAGTGTCTGCCCTCCAGAGCACCCAGGCTGTAGGAGAAGGACACAGGTCAACAGTCTTCAGTGTGGGGAGGTCAGGGAAGTCTGTAGAGACCATGAGGGAGCACGGCCTCACCTGAGGGCAAGCCCGGGAGAATGGACTGGAAGAGCCATAGGAAGGTAATGCCTAGGAAGAGGGGGGCTCGGGGCCGGGCACCAGGGACAGGCCATGGCGTGAGCGCAGGCACAAAGGCGAGGGACGGTGGAGTGTACGTAAGGGCAGGCACTCTGGTCTGAATGTTTGTGTCCACCCCCAACTCTGGTGAAATCCTAAGCCCCAGAGATGATGACAGTTGAGATTGGGGCTTCCTGGAAGTGATTAAGTCCTGAGGGTGGAGGCTTCACGAGTGGAATTCACATCTTCTAGAAGAGACCCCAGGGAGCTCCCTTGCTGCAGCCACCCTGTGAGGGCACAGGGACACGGCTCTGGCTATGGCCCTGGAAGGGGCCTTCACTGGAATGTGACCATGTTGGGGCCTTGATCTGGGACTTCCCAGCCTGGGGAACTGTGGGAAGTGAATTTCTGTGGTTGAGCCAGTCCGTGGCGATTTGTCACAGCTGGTCCAGCGCACTCAGATGAAGGGTAGAGCTCAGGATGCTTGAGGCTGCCCTAAAGCCACTGAGCAGGAAGTACAAGCAAGTACAAGTACAAGAACAAGTACAAGTACAAGCAGGAAGTGCATTCCACAGGTGTGAGATAGGCTTTGCATCCCGTTTTAAATGTCATTAGGAGATGACTATTTAAAGAAAGCCTTTCTGGGGCGCCTGGGTGGCTCAGTTGGTTAAGCATCCAACTTTGACCCAGGTCATGATCTTGTGGTCCGTGAGTTCAAGCCCCATGTTGGGCTCTGCTGACAACTCAGAGTCTGGAACCTGCTTCAGATTCTGTGTCTCCTTGACTCTCTCTGTCTCTTTCTCTCAAAAATGAATGTGTTAAAAAAATGTTTTTAAATAAAAAAACCTTTCTGGAAAGAGAATATTTACAGCATGAGAAATGCACATTTACACATTTGATGTTTTCTTCAAGTAGATGAGCACCATTGAATGGCCTTCTGTGGGCATAATGTCCTCCCTGGGGGGTGTGCTCCGCGCCCCTACATGAGGATGCAGGAACTTGCTCGTCCTCCTGCAAAGCCGGCTCTTTCCTCGGGGGAGCGCATCACGCCCCCTCCTCCATCACTTTCAAGTCCGCCAGACACATTCACGGATGCATCCGGTATCCAGATGATTGCGAGGAAGCCCTTCTTTGCTTCTGATTTATCCAAATGTTTCATAGGTGGATTCATAATCATCCTTGGAAAAAGACCACAGATTGCCACTTCACATCCTCGGTCAAGTTTTTAAGCCCAGAGGTATACACAAGACCAGCCAGCCAGGGACGATCTGGCGTAGCCATGCAGCCTTAATCTGCGCGGCGAAAGGAAGCCAGGTGGTCAGCGGCCCCCATCTCCACGGTGCGAGTTTAGCGAACAATAACGAGTTGTGTGTAAATCGGTTTCCATGGTTTGTTCATCTCAGCTGCTTTGCAGGTGGCCGAGGACACACAGCTTGTCGCCGCCTGTTAAGGAGCGAGCAGGGTCACATTCTCCCCCACCGTAGTATAGGCTAGTGTATCATAAATATCAGCCTCTTTGGCTAAGAGGGGAGCTTTATCCTGACAGGTTAAGGGACCACGATGGTCCTGACTTTCTTATTTTGTCTTCTGTCTTTTCAGTTTCAATTACCTTTTGTGTTTCCCACAGGAAACATTTCTCTCAAATGCATGCAAGACACTGAGGAATTCCTTTCCGATCTGAATTCAGTGGAGCCCAGAGAATACGCTCTAAGAAGTAAGTAGGTTTTTCTGTCCTGTTGGGTAGGTAAACACAGGGTGATCTGAGGGTTATGCTGGGGGGAATCTAGAAAAACTCTTGGTAATTAAGAACAACCCAACAGGGAAGACCAAATGAGCCTCTCTTTCCAGACCGCTCCGGGAATCAAGGAGGGAGGAGGAATTTTTATTACACGAGGACAATAGAAAAAGTGGTATTTGATTCTAGCCAGAAGGGATCTCACGCGGGCCAGCCTCTTAGGCGAGAATTGTTTATAGGTTGTAAGTTGCTATGCCGTTAGTATTATTTGAAGTGGATAGCGTTTTGCTGTCATAGGAGATAACTTTATTTCTTTTCCTAGATGTTTAGTCTGGTTTTGATAATGAATTACTTCATTATTTAGGGAACAAGTTCTACCCATTATGTATTGGACAATAAATTTTGCGGAGTGTGTTGGTGAAGGCGCTGGCCCAAGCTTTGCATCAGGACAGACTTCAGGCCGCCATAATTTATTGTCTGTTAGTTTCCCAAAATTCCTCTCACAACCAAAAGGACACATACCTTCCTGCTAGAAAGGGGCAGGAAATCAGATTCTTTTTCAATGGGGTAACCTCTCGGGGAGAATGATTCATTGGTGACGCTGATGGAAACCACTAACAAGAAAAAAAGTAAGAATTCACTCTTTCCAAAGCCAGAAAAAATATCATCGCAATTTCCATTTCCATTTGAACACATGACCAACGTATTTTGTGTTGGAAAACAGTAGCAAATACACATCATAAAGATAAATACAAGTTTTGATCGAATATTGGAGAATTCAAAATAGCATCCGATTGGAAGCAATTACGATTTTATACTCGACCGTATGTCCTGATATCGAATGAGACATTGGAAAAATATCTACTCAACTAATTCAAAGGCCATCTTCAAATCCGGTTTTGGAATTGATTACGTTTTGCTCCACCACTTGTGGAAATTGCCAGGGAACATTCTGACAAACATGGGCCATGTCTGCCGGGCAAGAACATCCAGAAGGTACAGTGACTGGCTGAGACTCTGTGATGAGGTCCTCATTAATCACAGCCTTGTTAACACTTTATTTGCCTTATAAGTTAGTCTGGTCATGTACCAACGATGTTCCATCTGTAGGGGCCTGAAAATGGAAAATCTTCTTTTAGTTAAAAAATTTCCCTAGGGATGGCCGCTGGCCCAATTAGAGGAGCATGAGACTTTTGATCTCGGGGTCATGAGTTTGAGCCCTAAGTTGTGCGTAGAGATTACTAAAACATTTTCTTTAATTTTTAAAAAGTTTCCAAAGGTGAATGGTCCAAGAAAGAATCAAACGATTTATATAAATGGGACAGATAATAGACAACCATTACTCAATAGTCGAATGAATACTACCTATAGTTGTTTTCATTGCCTTTCATTCTAACGCACAGAGAAAACACTTGATGTCATGACTTTGACATTTTGCCTGGGAGTTCAGTGCACCGGTTGTGGGTCTGACCTTCCTTCTCAGCATGGTTTTCCAGACAGTCATGTAGACGGAAAAATGATGAGTCAACAAGTAGCATTTTTACATGGAGGCCAGTTCCCAGCCTGGGCTAGGGATCTTACCGAGTCCCGGCAGCCCCGCTGGAAGCAGGACGTTGTCTCTCTTTCATAAATGACAAAACTGAGCCACAGAGATGGAACCTATCTTGCCCGAAGTAAGTGGTAGAGATGGAATTTGAACCCAGGTTATCTGACTCCCACGCTTGCGCCTTCAATCGCTGCCTAAAATAATGAGAGAAACCAGAAAAAAAAAATAGCACAAAGGAAAGAAAGTTGTAGAATATATGCAGTATAGAAAGGTGTCAAACATGCAAATTAAGGTACTTTGTTTCTCTGGGAGACATGTATAGGAGGGCGGTGGGAAGGGATGTGGAAGAATGATAATCTCCAAATTAAGTTGGATGTTGCCTTGGAGTGGGAGCTGGTCAGGCTGGGGGTGTGGCTGGGATCCCGTCAGATTTCAAATGGTGGGTCACGATTCGCTTGCAAGCTGAGCAATAGGAATGCAGGTGTTTCTTATTTTCTTCTTCATGCCTTTTAATATATTAAATGTCACATAATAATGTCTTAAGTCTCCCTCTCCAACCCAAAGCATGGAGGTGACTGCAGCAGGACCTCTGATCATGGGCAGGGGTCTGAGGAATAAAGTGGGAGAGAGACAGTTCATGAAACTCAGTCAGGGATGTTGACCTTGCGGAGGGAGCTGGAGTCGTTGCTGGTCCGGAGCAGGGGAGAGGCTGACGTTAAAGCCGGATGCAGAGGGAAGAATGCAATGAAGGGTGTGGACAAACTGTCAGATCATGACCTGAGCTGAAATCAAGAGTTGGCCACTTAACAGATCCTGGGTTTTAGCTCAGGCCACGATCTCATGGTTCATGGGATTGAGCCTTGCATCAGGCTCGCACTGACAGCACGGAGCCAGCTTGGGATTCTCTCCTCTCTCTATCCCACCCTCCCTCACACTCACTTTGTCTCTCTCAAAATATATAAATAAACTTTAAAAAAATAGTTGGATGCTTAACGAACTGAGCACCCAGGCACCCGTCTTGTCTTGTTTTTAAACTCCATAATCCAATCTGCATTCATTCTCTTCTCCCACACAAGCATCGGCCCCTAAAATATCTCTGGTCTCCTCCAGGCTAATCATTTTTTTTCCTCTCAGTTGTCTTTCTCCTTGACCACCATGGCGTTATCTGCCTTCCTCCTCAAATGCATCTGTCTCTAATTCAGAGTCGGTTCCCTGTCTGGGATTCCCTACCTCCAGTGATCACTCCTCTCTCTCTTCCCCTTTCTCTCTCTAGCTGACCACCAGCATCTTCCCACCTGTTTCTTTCCTCATACTTTCTGGATACATGAGGCACATTTTAGAGACAGGCTGTTGACCCACAGACACTGTGCTAAGCTTCCTGACATCTGGGCTGTCATCCATGGAGGCCACAATCCAGCTGTGTGCTTAATTTCACCCACTAGACATTACTTTCTCTCTTTTTTTAATGTTTATTTATTTTTGAGACAGGGAGAGGGAGAGGGAGAGGGGCATAAAGAGGGGGACAGAGGATCCAAAGCAGGCTCTGCACTGACAGCAGAAAGCCTGATGTGGGGCTTGAACCCATGAACTGAAAGATCATGACCTGAGCTCAAGTCAGACGCTCAACTGACCGAACCATGCAGGCGCTCCTACTTTGCTGAACTAGACTTTCCTCCCCTGTGAAATGGAGAGGCTGTGTTTCTCAAACTCTGACAATCTGCAGCAGCTTTAGAAATGTTTTGATTCCTACCCCTGCCCCCATGGTCTGCTACAGCCAATCTGCACGCGATCGTGAGAGCCGTTTGTATATTTTCAAGCTGGTTGTCAAACACACAGTTACTTTTAAGGGTTGAATCATGTAAGTTAACAATTAAATAAATTATGTTAAGAACAAAAGTAATAGATCCTCAAGACTCACCACCTCCTAATTGTCTTACTACACTTTCCAATCATCCACATCTTGAAGACGCTTGTGTGCCCTGCACTCGTGTGGCAGATGTGTGCTGCTGAGCTGGGGCACATCGTCTGCCAAACCCAAGTTCAGGATCATCGGGCCGGGAGCTCGAAGCCAACTGTGGCTGAAGTACATTCACTACAGAAGTTGTCGATTACTGTAAGTCAGGGCTTGATTTAACGTTTTTGTTGACGGCTTAGGAAATTGTTGGAGAAAATGTCACAAATGCAAATACAACTTAAAAATGTATTATGTCTGTGGCCATTCCATGATAAATAGCCCTTGAAAACTGTTATCCAAGTCAGAAAAAATTGTCATTGACAATTGAGTGAAGTTCTGACATACATCATTCTGGTTTCACATCCATATTACTCATTAATGTGGACAAAAATATCACCCAGTGTTCATATGAGTCTGGACAAGACTCATTGGCCAGCGGAAACCACAGGTTGGCCACAAATACTAGAGTTTGGCAAACATCAGTGAGAATCAACTGGCTATATGTGGAATTTATAATAAGGAGTATTATTGATTTTATTATTTATAAGTTGTGTGTGTTATGGGCTGAACTGTGTTTCCCCCCAAATTCCTATGTTGAAGTCCTAACCCCAGTGCCTTTTTCTAAAATGTAACTCTAGGGGCACCTGGGTGGCTCCGTTGGTTAAGCATCCCAATCTTGATTTCAGCTCGGGTCATGATCTCAGGGTCGTGAGATCAATCCCTACATTGGGCACTGTGCTGATGGCATAGAGCCTTCTTGGGATTCTCTCTCTCCCCCTCTCTGTCTGCCCCCCCCTCAATAAATAACTAAACTTTAGAAGGTGACTCTACTTGGAGATAGGAGGCCATTCATTTAAGGAGGCCATAAACGAGGTAAAGTAAGGTGATGAGAGTGGGTTCTAATCCCCTCTGACCGGTTCCCTGGTGTGAAGAGGAGATGAACACACACACACACACACACACACACACACACACACACACAGAGAAAGAGAGAGAGAGAGAGAGAGAGAGAGAGAAAGAAGGACCAAGCGAAGATTTTAGGGAGAAGACAGCCATCTACAAGTCAAGGTGAGAGACCTCAGAAGAAACCAACCCTGTTGAGACCTTGATCTTGAACTTCTGACTCCAGGACTGTGAGGAAATCCATTTCCATCTGTAGTATTTTGTCAGGGCAGCCTGAGCAAGTTACCACAGTGTGCTCCCCATCTTTTATATCGGTATAACTTATAATAGTCTCTCTATAGTATATATAGACATTCTCATTTTGTGTCTATGTGTCTGTGTATAGACAGCCCCTTTATTAGACATTTACCACCACTAGCTGAGCCTCTAGGAGCTGGACCGAAGATTCTACATTTCAGAGAAGCTTCTTGTGTGATTCTGATCATTGTGACCATTAGCTGAAAATAGGGATGTCAATTTTACAGGTAATTATGGTAAAAACTTAAGTCAAACAAGTTACCAAAAGTAGACACAAAAACCACCCTCCCCACCTCCAGATTTGTTTGTGAGAGCTGCTTTAACAAGAGAAATTATCTTTTCACCCTTCTGGAGGCCAGAAGTTCTGGATCAAGGTGCTGATAAGGTTGGTTTCCTCAGAGACTTCTGTCCTTGGCTTGCGGATGGTCAATGACACCTTCTCCCTAGTGTCACTCTGTAGGTCCGAATATCCTTTGATAGGGACACCAGTCAGAGGGGATTAGGCCCCACCCTAACAGCCTTGTTTTTGCTTAATCACCTTTTGAATTTTATTTTAATTTTTTTAATGTTTATTTATTTTGAGAGAGAGAGAGAGAGAGAGCGAGCAAGCAGGGGAAGGGCAGAGAGAGAGGGAGAGAGAGAATCCCAAACAGGCTCTGCACTGATGTGGGGCTTGGACTCACAAGCTGTGAGATCATGACCTGAGCTGAAACCCAGAGTCAGATGCTTAACCGACTGAGCCATCCAGGCAATTCTTAATCACCGTTTTTAAAGGCCCTATCCTCAAAGAAAGTACAGACTGAGATCCTGAGGGTTAGGGTGGTAACAAATGAATTTGGGGGGAAACGCAGTTCAGCCCACAACACCCTATAAAGCCCATTTTGAACTTCCAGACTCCTGAAATGTAAGAGACTAGATTTATATTGTTTTAAGTCACAAAGTTCTAGTAATTTGTTGCAGCAGTGTAGGAAATGCACACAGATTTGCAGGAAGCTCACTGTTACTGGTTTGGCCACACAGCTCAGTGACCACATTTCTTGTTTTTTGTCCTACCTCCCCCTTTTTTTTTAAGTTTTTTTTTCAATGTTTGTTTATTTTTGAGAGAGTGTGTGAGCAGAGGAGGGGCAGAGAGAGAGGGAGAACACAGAATCTGGAGCAGGCTCCAGGCTCCGAGCAGTCAGCACAGAGCCCGATGTGGGGTTTGAACTCGAGAACTGCAAGATCATGACCTGAGCCAAAGTCAGACGCTTCACCAACTGAGCCACCCCGGCGCTCCTGTCCTACCCTCTTGTTCTCTCACCACTTTCTGTTCTATGCCCCCCACATCTTGTTTTTCTTGCTGTGTTTTAAATATTGGACCATAATATGGAATGGTGAATTTACAGAATTTAGTGAATATGTGATCTTTATTATTATATATTATACATAGACATATATCTATGTATCAGTATATCCCTTTGGGTTGTTCTATTTGGGGACTTCTTTTGGCTTTGTATATGTTCTAGAAAGGTGATTTCATGTCTCTTGTCTGAATATCTTGTACTTCCTGTCCTGTCTTCTCTGGAGGAAAAAGGCCTGGAAGCGAAGGCCCGTGGCTTAAGCCCTTTTATATAGGCGCTTGGTATACATCCAGTCAAATGCTCTACCCCTCAGCTGTACCCCCACAGGCACTTGTCATATATGTGTATAATTTAACGAACAGATGACCAGAATGCATAATAGAAGCTCTATTAGAAGGAGATACCGAAGTCACGTTCTGTTTCTTCGGCCCTAGCAGACACCTGGTTGGCTATTTCTGCAGGGGTTTTGCCAGGGCCCAGCAGGTTCTCCGACATCCCTTATCCTGGGATCCCATCTCTTTATAAGCTTTTCACACCTTCCCCGAGCTCATGGCTGCTTCTCGTCTCCAGGTCCACAGCATCACCAGCCAGGTCACTTGAGCGGCTTTGGTTTGGCTTAGAACACCCACGTGGGGAGTGTTGTGGGTTGAACTGCATCTTCCAAAAAGATCTGTGGACACCCTCACTCCTGGTACCTGTGGGTGTGATCCGGTTTGGAAATAGGGTCTTTGTAGATGTGATCAAGTTAGAATGAGATTGCAGGGAGAGCCCTAATACAACGGCTGGTGTCCTGGTAAGAGGGAAGTTTACACACACAGAGCCTCGGGGACAGTTGCTGAATGACCGACACAGAGATTGGAGGGATGGATGCATCACGAGCCAAGGAACACTAAAGATCGCCAGCACCCACCAGAAGTTAGGAGAGGGGCACCAACAGATTCTCCCTCCAGGTCCCCAACAGGAGCCACCGCTGCTGACCCCTTGATTTCAGACTTCTGGTCTCCAGAACGGCACACAATACCTTTCTGTTGGAATAAGTCACCTGGTTTGTGAAAACGAGGAAAGCACTAGGATACAAACACAGAAAGTGATGAGCGTCCAAATACCTTCCAGAATAATAATAAAAAAAAGTATGCATCTCTTTCTGAGATGAAAAGCAAAACGAGACCAACAAAACAAGCTGTCTCAGATAGGTCCTGGAACTCATTTTCTTTGAGAAGTACTGGACCCACCCAGAACCATTCCATTAAATCCACTCAGACCGTTTGAAACACCATCTGCAGCAGAGGCCCTTCAGGAGAAGCTATTTATAAGGAATCAAAACTGTGCTCAGCCGTTGGAGGGCCTCCTGGGTTTGCGTGATGTCAGCGTGTTCCTGAACTTTATCCCTCAGGGACAGGGTCCGGGAGGGGGCAGGGCCGCTGCTTCCCAAGCAGCGTGCAGGGCTTTTCATTTCCTGTTTTCTCTAATCTCATAACATCCTTGAAATCTTCCACAGTGGCTACTTGTGCTTTAGCCATCCTTAACCCTTCAAGTCCCTTCTCCCTGGTCCCTGTGTCCCATTTCTCAGCGGGGTCGCTGGGCTTCCTCCTCTCACTGCTTACTCCCTTTGGCTTTGTCTCGTAGCTCCTGCAATGGTTATTTCATGTCTCCCTGTGTATTTCCATCTTCTCTCCTGTAAGAAGGCTCGGGGTTCACACCCTGTCAGTCACAGGAGATGGTCTGGAGGGAGACACTCACTGGGCTAGCTAGTCACCAGCTCGAACTGAGCCTTTGTTCTCTTGTCATCCTCAGAGGATGGACTGTCAACTTGATTTGGATTCTCAGACGTTGCCTCTTGTCCCATTGGCCTGTCCATCTGGAAGGCATTTTATTCCAGGCCAGCCCCCTCCGCTGGTGTGGGAGCTAGGGACAGAAAAGATGCTGAGACAAAATCTCAGAGGGTGACACAGTGGCTTCCACTGAAATCTCTCGAGTCACTATATTTCAGACAGAGCCACGCTGTGGTCGACTGACACGTGGCTTCCCTGAAGGACATCAACATTCTAGTTTCTGGGACCTGTGAATGTTACCTCCTGAGGAAACAAGGTCTTTGCCCACTTGAGATGGGGAGATTATCCTGGATTATCTAGATGGGCCCTAAATGCAATCACATGTACTCTTAGAAGTGGGGGGCAGGGGGCGCTTTGACACACACACATAGGAGGAGGTGATGTGACCATAGAGATTGACATCGGAATGAGGTGGCCACAAGCCAAGGGGTGCCAGCGGCCTTTAGAAGCTGGAAGGGGAAAAGAATACCTTCTCCCCTAGAGCCTCCAGAAGGAGGGTGGCCCAGCTGACATCCTGAATTCTGCCCAGTGATCCTGAGTTTGTACTTCTGGCCTCCAAAGCTGCGAGAGAACAAATACCTGTGGTTTTAAGCCACCAAGTTTGTTGGCATTTGTAATGGCCGTCACAGGAAACAAATACACCTGCTCTTTTTATTCTTCAAGTCCAAGATTAGTAGTTGGGCAGACACAAGAGGGACTTCCAGAGGTGTTTGTAAACAGCTGCTTTAGGAACTTTGGGTATCCAACTAGTAGCACATTCAGATCTCTTTCTGATTAACGAGATCTCTGGCAACAGATGGCCAGCATTCTAGGTGTATGCCCTGTATCATTCACTATAGCACAAGGACAATTCAATTCTAGTTTTTCAAATTCTCCAATGTAACACAGCGTTCTGGTTGGTGCTTAATAAATATCTGCTGTTAAAGCTAAAGGTGATAATTACTTTCAAGATTTATTTGTGGCTTAGCATTCTGGAATCTTCTGTGGCCTTCAGCTTCATGGTCTAAGTGCAGCCATACTTTATTTTATTTTTTATTTTTTTATTTTGCAGTTCATTTATTAGGCAAATAAACATTTAAGTGTTATGTCCTCTTGATCAATTTACCCACTTATTATAAAATTACTTTTTTGGGGGATTTTATAATGGGTAGCTCTTTTTTTTTGCTGTATTAATAGTTTTTTCTTTCTTTCTTTCTTTTTTTAATAGTTTATTGTTAAATTGGTTTCCATACAACACCCAGTGCTCTTCCCCTGGGTGTTATATGGAAGCCATATTTTAAAATCTAAGACCAGGGTATTATTTCTCTCCTCCGTTCAAACCCAGAAATTAACCAACTCTGCATTTTGATATCCACATATCATCACCACCATGTGAGAAAGCGAATTTGTCTGACAATTAGGCCAGCAGAATTGAAACGGGTTGTTTGTCATCTCTAGGAAATGAAAATTAGGAACTGCCAGGTGATTTCCAGCAATAGGTAGGATTAGTCATTAGTTTTTTTCTCTTTCCCTCCCAAAATCATCATGATGTATTTTTAGTTAGATGGTACCTCTGGCCCAGAATCTCTGGTTCCTGACAAAAACCAATTAAGCAAGAAAAGGGCAAATTATTAATTTGTGTTCATAATTGGAAAGGAAAGCAAATGCAATAGGAAATTTGCTTAGCATACAAAATAACGTTAGCCAGAAAGTCATAAATCCAACCAGTTTACAAAGGAGAACACCAATTGGAAAAGAAAAGGAGGAATTTAATCTTCTAAAGTGAATAATTGGGTATACCTCTACATTTGTCCTTTGGAGTTTTATCTAAGGGTCAAGTCAGACTCGGTATGACACCTCTCTTGTTTTTATTTCCTCTGACCTTTTTAATTCCAGATTCTTTTTTTTTTTTTTAAATTCCAGATTCTGAAACTTCAGGCTGCAGCGTTTGGGATACTCAGTAATAGAGAAAGGAAGTGGGGGCATCATCTAACTTATCTATAATAAATGCATCTGGCTTTTAAAATTGTCATTGATTTTCTTGACACACAAAAGACTTCACACAAGGAGCTGGATTTGGGGCATTTGAATTTAATTTTTTCAAAGTTTAATTCAATCCAGCAAATGCTTATGGAACTGCTCCTCTGAAATATCCATTAATGGAAACAGGACACTGCCCCCGCCCCCCGTCCCCCGGGGAGGGGGACAGACAGGTGAACCATTACACGCCTTTTGGTGTGATACACTAAAGAGTCTGGACTGCTTCCTGGGGGGAGGCCATCCTTCCGCTGAGACCCAAAGGATGATTCAGCATTTGCCAGGCAGACAGGAAGGAAGGAAGGACATTCCAGGCCGAAAAACAGACAAGTGCAGGCCTGGTGCATTTGGTCTAAAGGAGCAGCGGAAGTGGGCGTGGGCGTGGGAGGATGAGCCCGGAGAGGCAGGTCTGGTCACGAAGGGCCTTTAAAGCCACCCTCAGGAGTTTGGAATTAATCCCAAAGATCAGGGCGGTGAAGCCTGACTGTGCAGAGCAGCACCTGGGAAATTTTAAACAACAATTAATGCCCAACCGCCCCTTCCCCCGACAATTAAGCACTCTTTGCAAGGGTAGAACCTGGGTCTTATTATTTTTTTAAAGATGTCCCAGGGCGTCTCATGTCTGCCCAGGCTTGGGAATCACAGCTCTAGGTAAGAGATCTGCAGTTTTCCCTCTAAGGACCAGATAGCAAATATTTCAGGTTTCTGGGCCACACAGTTTCTGTTGCAACTGCTGAACTCCGCCTGTGTCTAGAAAACAGCGTTAACAACATGTAAGCAAATGAGATGGCTGTGTTCCTGTAAAACTTAACAAAAACAGTGCCAAGTCCTGCTCCGGAGGATGAAATACCACTGAAGAATTTTTTTAAAAATATATATTGATTTAAGAATTTTGTTTATATACTTATTTCCTAAATAATATATGAACCTATTCTTACTGTAAAGGAATCAAAATAATACGGACAAAGCTTAATTATATTTTGGTTCTCTCATTTAATTCTCAGTCTCCTTCCTGGGTAATAGCTATTATCAATAAATGTATATCCTTCTAGAACTCTCCAGAATGTTCTCCTTGCATTTTTGTGTATCTCAATCTACAGAGAAATTATTCTGTTTTATAAAATTCAAAAATACATGTATTGTTCTTGAACTTTTTATTTTTTTAATTTATTTTGAACTTTTTAAAAAATAAACTTTATTCCTTTATTTTGAGATAGCATGAGCAAGGGAGGGGCAGAGAGAGAGGTAGAGAGAGAATCCCAAACCGGCTCTGTACAGTCAGGACAGAGCCTGACTCAAGGCTCGAACTTATGAACCATGAGATCGTGATGTGAGCTGAAACCAAGAGTCGGACGCTAAACTGACTGAGCCACCCAGGTGCTCCTTGAACTATTTTTCCCCCCATGGAATGGTATGTCTTGGACCGTTTCCCATAGCAACAAATAAATATCTCCCTCACATTAGTCATTGCAGAGCATTATAGAATATGAAAGTTCCATAGCTCATTTAACCTTCTCTTGATAGAGGTTGAACTACTTGAAATTACTGACATTCGACTATTTTTGTCCCATAAAACGGGATTTTCATGTGAGTTCACCTAATAGTTGTGTCTACTTTTCCCTCTTTAGAGGCATGACTGCTACGACCATCTTGCAATTGGGTGTTCGCACAGGTTTCCCCGGGGCGGATGCTGAGATGTTAAATTGCTGGCTCACTGGAGGTATCAGTTAGGAAGGAGTCTTTGGTTAAACCACAGACACCGACTGTGGTAAGCTTCAGCAGAAAGGGGCAGATCACAGGACAGCTCACAGAGAAGAGGGCCAGAGACCTGCTGGGCCCAGGACCGGTCTTTAGACATCAGGTTCAGACAGACTCCATGGCGGTGCCCATTCTACAGCCTCCCGGCCGACCACCAGTAGATGAACGAAGCCTAAGCTTTGCTTTGGGTCTTGACTTGCTCCACACTAGTCCTGGGAGAGGGTTGACCTCATGTCCCAGAGGGGGAGGGCGGAGTGGAAGCAGCCTCCAGGGACCCTCTCAGCCTCTGTAATGACAGGAAAGAGCACGCTGGTTTTCTGTCAGGATGGCATTAGTTTGGGGAGTGGTAATTCTCCAACATCTAGTTGCTATTAGGAGGGAGAATAGCTTTGAAAAGGCCAAATCGAGAGACTTACTAATGCTAATTATATCAACCTTATCGTTTGTTAGCCATCAGATGGGTAAAAAAGAATGGTGTCTAATTGTGGTTTACTGGTGAGACCAAACAACTTTTGCATATATATCAGTTACTTGGATTTCCTTCTCCAAGAGTTGCCTGTTTCTATCTTTTGTCAATTATAAATTAGTTTTTTTGACTTTTAAAAGATTACTGATTTATAAGGGTTTGCTATATAATCTGAAAAGATTTATTTGTCCAAGTTATTAATACAGGAAACATGTCCTCTTCTCTGAGAGCCTGGGAACAATTGTAGAGCGGGGAGGGACATGATGAGTCTTGTTGTTCAGGCAATTTGGCTTAAAAGATGGTTACTGACTACAAATGACTGCATGCAGGCCGGCTGTAAGGTTCTGAGTGTGGTCGGAGATAGAGTCACACCTGGAGCAGGCAACAGCCTGGAATCCTTAGCACCATTGAAAGGAGGCCAGGGAGGAGTGACTGGGCGGCTCAGTCAGTTAAGCGTCTGACTTCAGCTCAGGTCATGATCTCACGGTTCATGGGTTCAAGCCCTGTGTTGGGCTCTGAAGGCTCAGAGCCAGGAGCCTACTTTGGATTCTGTGTCTCTCTCTTTGCCCCTCCCCCACTTGTACTCTGTCTCTGTCTCTCTTAAAAATAAAGATTAAAAAAAATAAAAGAATAAAAGAGGCCAGTGAAACAGACACCCGCTGGCTGAGCCTGCCGAGAAGAGTCAGGAGCTCACGGTGGAAGTCGGGTTACCCTGGACTGCTCATCAAGGGCTGTCTGCCCAGTTATGGCCAGGAAGTTTTCAAAATAACATATACTTTTTAAGAAAGCATACATGTAAGCAAAATGCAGTTTCTTCCACCTGATTTTTAGGTTAACTCACAGGAATCCAATTATGAGTGAAGACAAAGACAGAAATTCAGGAAGAGACATGTAATTTGCCAAGCTGCCTGGGGAGTTTTCTCCCCACTGATTCTAAGGAATATATTATTTTTAGTTATCTATACAAACATATATATTGCACTGACAAATAAAAAGACGGCATATCTGTGTTTTTCTGAGGGCAAGAGGTTTTGGTTCAGATCAAGATGGATTGGAATATATAGCCCTGATCCTTACTAGCTAGTTTAAATTTTTTTTAATGTTTATTTTTGAGAGAGAGAGCACGAATGTGGGAGGGGCAGAGACAGAGAAGGAGACACAGAATCTGAAACAGGCTCCAGGCTCTGAGCCATCAGCACAGAGTCCAACGTGGGGCTTGAACTCTGGAGTGGTGAGTTCATGACCTGAGCTGAAATCAGATGCTTAACCAACTGAGCTACCCAGGTGCTCCAACCTTACTAACTGGTGTAAATACTCAGCTCTGATTCTTGTGAGCAATCAAAAAGGGCTAGATTTATGTTGCTGTTTACATTATTTATCATCTCTGTGCCTCAGTTTTTGAATCTGTGAAATGGAGATTAAAATGGTTACTCATAATCTCATAGCATCGTGTGAGGGGTATATGAGACAATAGATAGAAAGCACTGGAAATGGTGCCTGGCACATAAAAGACTCTGTTGGTAGCAAACTGTGTGGGTGTGTCTGAGCTCTGGCAACGTAGGTCAGCCATGAAGCTTTAAAAGAAAGTGATCAACTGGACCATATGAATCAAACATAAAAGAAAACCCAACTGTATCATATTTAGTATATTCTTGATAAAATCACACGAAGCTGGAGATCGTGACCTGAGCTGAAGTTGGATGCCCAACCGACTGAGCCACCCAGGTGCCCCATAGCATTTATTATTTAAAAGAATTCAAATTCTTTATTTATTTATTTTTTTTAGCAACAGACCATGCAGCCAACACAAGAACCTGTACCATTATTCTCTCTCAGTCAAGAGAGGGCTGTGGACACAAAACGCAGGCTCAACGGGTGGCCCCTGAATTCATCTGTCTCTCTTTTTTCCGGTCATCTCAGTCTGTTTTCGAAAGTGGAGCTGAGTGCCTGTAAGTTCCTTTGAATGTAACACAAAGAAGCTAACCTTGCCTACTTCTTTTGCTTTGAAACTCAGTGTACGACTCTGTTGGGAAGCTTGGGAGCAACGTTCTGAACGGAAACGTGGACAGGCTGGGCGCCTACAGCGAGTGCCGCTCTGCCCATGCGCCTTCGGGGCACTTCCAAGGCCGGTACTGCAAGCTTCAGACCCTGCAGGTGAGTCTGCGGGGCCCGCGCTCACGCTCTCCAAGGACGACTGAACTTCGAGATAGGGAACCCCAGATGGCAGCAGCCATTGTTTTTCTGAACAAAAACAACCTCCAAACTGATTGTGATGTTTTGCAAACAGTTACAACTGCATTGCAGACAGCTGCACTTGCACGTGCTCAGTGTGGGACACTAGGGGAGGGCGGTTGTCCCCAGGCCACATAGACCTTCAGATGTTCCTCCTGCCATATTGTATGGGGGCAAGACTTCTGGATGACATTTGTGAGGAATCCAAGGTCAAGCCCCAGTCACTGCTGACTCACCTTCTGTTTTGGGAATACTAAAGGGAATTAGGGTGCCTGGGTGGCTCAGTGGGTTAAAGGGAATTAGTATTTGGGTATACTGTATTACCTATAATTCCATCCCAGAAACAGAGCTCCGAGACATGAATTTGAGGTTACCTTAGCAGATGGGCCCGGACTTCGGTGAATACATCACTACATCGGTTGACTGAGGTCACAGGGCATGTTAAATAGACTTTATATGTTGTACAACACTAAAAGAAAATACAGGTTGGCTAAAAACAGTTGTATAAAATAGCAGTAAGAAACCCAAGCTCTCTGATATTAATGCTACAAAACAGTCTTGCAATGGTTAACCATTGGAGATGGAGAGATCATCGCCACTTGTCCCACTGAGTGTTCTGACCATGATTGCTCGAGGGTCTAATCAGTGTGTGCAAATGTCATGTCCTATTTTCGAAGCAGATTAATGGTTTTGATATCAGAGCAAAAGGTCAGGCCTATGCAATCATGTGCATTACATGTTTAGAAGAAGCATGCTAGAAACCTTTATTTATAGTTTGATCTTTTCTTCATTGGGACAGGCATTCTAATCATGGGCTTGATTTATAAGTAAAATCTTTATTTGATAGGTTGTGTCCTATTACAAAGAAATGGTGATGTGGCAATCCTGTTGACAATCATAAGGACAGTCAATGTTTAGGATGCTTTGTACTGTGGGAGAGAGAGGAGCGGCGGCAGATTATCCCGTACTGGTGTCTGCTTTTTAAATAATCAGCTGCGTACTTTGGTTTAAATATGCATGCATCTGATCCTTGTAGGTTTACTCAAAGGACTCTGTAACGGGAAAACCACCTCCAAAGATGTCAGCACACTTCTTTCAATACCTGTCACAGCACCGCACCCGCCTCAATCCTAATCTTAATCCTTGGGCAGCACAACAGCAGCCTTAGAAATGATCATGCACAAGGGGGCGCCCTGGGGACTCAGTCGGTCCAGCAACCAACTTCAGCTCAGGTCATGATCTCATGGTTCATGGGTTTGAGCCCCACGTCGGGCGGGCTCTGTGCCAACAGCTCAGAGCCTGGAGTTGCTTCAGATTCTGTGTCTCCCTCTCTCTCTCTGCCCCTCCCCTGTTCATACTCTGTCAATCTCTCAAAAATAAACAGAAACATTTTAATAAAGAGAGGGAGATGATTATGTGTGGATGTCATGAGCACTAACACGAAAGAACATTGTGGCCTCGTGTTTTTCAGGACGGAACTGAATACAGTGTGGGCGTGTGTGTCCCTGATTCTTGCACTGAAGCAGACGTGACTGTGATGTCTCAGTTGGGTAGGTTCTGCACACACCCAGTCAGACCATTGTCTCAGCATAAAGTTTGAAAACCCCCACCTACTCGGAGCCAAGAAAGGCTGTTCTTTCATGAATGAGCTAACATTTCATCCTGATAAGGCCAATGAGCTAAGAATAATGGTGTTTTGGGGAGTTGGGAATGAAAGTGTCGGAATAGGCAAGGAGTAGGTGGGAAGGAGGAGAATGAATTAAGGGAAGGGCTGAACCTTTACGCAATAAAATTAAAAAATTAAAATAATTTTTTTTTTTTGGAGAGAGAGAGAGTGTGTGTGGGTGGTGGAAGGGCAGGGAGAAGGAGACACAGAATCCAAAGCAGACTCCAGGCTCTGAGCTGCAGCAGAGCCCCATGAGGGGCTTGAACTCATGGACTGTGAGATCATGACCTGAGCCAAAGTCAGAGGCTCTACCAACTGAGCCACCCAGGCGCCCCATACACAATAGAATTTTAAACAATCTTCCCTCCCCCACGGTGGCCTGGGCTGGCCTGAAGGAAACAGGTGGGTGGTGTCTGGGTTCCATTAGTGAGTTCTCTGCGGTGGCCTGTGTGTGGAAATGTCAGCTGCCGGATCCAGAGGGCCATGTGAACCAGGATGGTGTGAAGCCAGTGTGTGGTCACAGCTTAGCGCTAGGTCCCCCACATTTGGTCCTCATTGTCACCTCCCTGCTGTGTGATCCTGGGCAAATCGGTTAATCTCCGCCATGCTTCAATCCCTTCCTCTGCAGGGAGAGGGGTGGACAGCGACGGTCAGCGTGGCTCTGACTCTCTGCGGCCTTGCAGTCGCTTCTGAACTTGGCCTCACAGAGTGAATACGTTTTGGTTCTCATGGCAACTGGTTCGATTTCCTCTCTTTCAGAATTTTCAAAGGAAGAATTTTAAAGCCCAGAAAAAATGTTTAAATGTTTGATTTATTTTTGAGACAGAGAGAGAGCATGAGAGAAGGAAGGGCAGAGAGAGAAGGAGACACACGATCCGAAGACAGGCTCCAAGCTCTGAGCTGTCAGCACAGAGTCCGACATGGGGCTCGAACCCACGAGTGTGAGATCATGACCTGAGCTGTAGTCAGAGGCTTTGCCGACTGAGCCACCCAGGTGCCCCTAAAGCCCAGAAATGTTACTACTAACATCCCTTGTCTGTATTCTGGTTATCCGAATCCGAGCTAACATGGCACATTAAAAGGAAGACACTATTTCTCTCCCCACAGAACACTTCTGACACCAAATACATGGGTGTCCCCCAACATGACACAATTCTGACACGAACTACCCAGAGACAGGGCTGACCCCACAGGTCAAGGGCTCATTTCCACAAGACTTTCCCCTACATCAGACCCCAGTCCCAAGAAGTGGGTCATGAGTTGTCCACACTTCATCTGACGTGGTTCCCAAACAGGGGTTCCCATGGTACACTCCTCAGGTTTGAGAATTTGCTATCCTGGCTCACAGGATAATAAGGATAAACACTTGACTGTTTCTTATCTCTGGCTTATTAAAAAGGACAAAACTCAAGACTAGCCAAATGGAAGAGAGGCGCAGGATGCGGTATGTGAGAAGCGGGGTAGAGCTGCCCTTCCCCCTCAGGCGGACCACCACCCTGTCACCTCCATGCATTCCTCAACCCAGAAGCTCTCTGACCCGCTTTCTTTAGGGTTTTTATAGAGGTTCCATTATGAAGGGGTGATTTTTTTTAATGTTTGTTTTTGAGAGGGAGGGAGAGAGAGAGAAAGAGAGCGCATGAGCACAAGCGGGGGAGGGGCAGAGAAAGAGAGGGACGGAGGATCCGAAGTGGGTTCCGCACTGACAGCTGAGAACCCAATGGGGGCTCAAACTCGTGAACTGTGAGATCATGACCTGAGTGGAAGTCAGACGCTCAACCGGCTGAGCCACTCAGGCGCCCCAATGCGTAGGCACAATTGATCAAATCACGGATCACTGGTGATCAACTCAACACCGGCCCTCTCCCTCCCGAGGTGGGGGATGGCGCTGAAGGTTCCAATCTTCTAGTCACAACTGGTTCCTCCAAGAGTCATTTTATTAGCATCAACTCAAGTCTGGTTGAAAGAGGCTTGTTATGAATAAGAACAAACACTCCTCCTACCCATGTCACTCAGGAAATTCCAAGGGCTTTATGAGCTCTGTGCCAGGAACCAGGGACGAAGACCAAATTTAGATTTCTTAATATATCACAGCCTCACACACATATTAAAAATCCTTTCCGTGTTGATATTGCAGTTAGTTTTCAATAACCTTAAATTGTCCTCTGAATTTTTGATTACCCCTAAGCTTCAGGTACGAGGTCTGTCTATCCAGTCAAATATTTTATGTGCTGTTCAAAAGAAACCCAATTGTCATAAATTAAATTTCAATTTCAATTCTTGCTGGATAGGCCATAAATATCCTGGCAATGAAGATAAATGTGTGGAGTTATTATTAAATTAGCATTTCAAGTGAATAAATGGCTCGCTAAGTCTGAGTTAATGTTCATTATTATTTGAGAGATTTATCAATTAGCCTAGTTTTTCTGGCTAATGCTAAGCTCCTTAGCCAGAGTTGACATGAGAAGAAATTGGAGGGTTCCATGCTATTATTGATACAAAGATATTCTGATAATTGTCTTAGAGGGGCTGGAAAAATGAAGGGCCCTGCGCAGGGAGGGCAGAACTGACTGGTCGGGTGGGGGGGGGATGTATTAGGGAAGGTTCGTCTTTACCCCCAATGCATTTCTTCAGCTTCTACACAGAGTCAGCAGGTAGAAATGGGAGATTTTTGCCTAAGAGAAAAGGTCTCCATTCCAAAAGGATTTTCAGCTATTCCCCAAAGCTTTTTTTTTTAACCCTTAAAAATTCTTTTCCTTTATTTATTTTTGAGGGACAGAGTGAGCCAGGGAGGAGCAGAGAGAGAGAGGGAGACACAGATTCTGAAGCAGGCTCAAGGCTTCAGCCGTCAGCCTGGAGCCCCATGTGGGGCTTGAACTCACCAACTGTGAGATCATGATCTGTGCCAGCGTAGGATGCTCAACCAACCAAGCCATCAGGCACCCCTTGAAGAATTTGCATTCTTAGGAACTCACTCTCAGTCTGCCTCCTGTCCTTATGGAAATTTTACAACATTATATGGTGGCCACGGCTTCTCTCCTGGCAGTGGCCCAAAGCAATGAGAACTGGGCTGTTGACAGACAATGTGTGACCGTCCCTTATACCTGTCCTCTTTCTTATGTTCTGTTAGACTAATTTCATCACACCTTGCCTGTTATAATTAGGATTATGAGGTCTCCACGGAACCACGGTGCTGGCGCTTCAAGGGGTGACTTCTTACCCCTCCCCCCACCTCCTGAGAATTCCCTGAGTGCTGATTGAGAAAATGGAGCTATTTTAATAGCAACTCCCTGAATGATCCCCAGTAGTGCCTCAGAAGGTCTCAAAAAGAACCCAAAACATTTCACGGAATACCATTTTTTGTTCTCAGCTCAGTGCAGAAAATATTTATTGAGGACTCTTATGTGTGTCCTCTGTGTGACATCACAGGTGTGTGCCGAGGGGAGAGAAATGGGAGTTCTCGTTTGGGGAACCCTACAGTTTAGTGAGGGGAGCATGTGTGCCCGAAGGGAACCCCTGTCGGGAAAGACACGCTGGAGCTCGTGCTGAGTGCCAGGGACAGGCCGCCCTGCAGAAGAGCTTGGGGGTGGGGGTGCAGGGTTGGGGGGAAAGAGCTACCTTGGGTAGGGAGAAAGGGGACGCCTATAGTATGGGCTTGAGCTGCCTGTGTTAGTGAACGGGGTGCTGGTGGCATGTGGTGAGACATCGGTGGGAAGCAGATCCAAGTTTCCCTCTTCCCTGTATAGACCTAGAATCTGGGTCTGTTAACTGTGGCGGGATCTAGTGCGGGGAGTGGGGGTTCTCAGTGCTGCTAGGAGCAAGGACGTTGACTCAGTCATTCGGGGAGGGTGGAGAAGCCCAGAAAACCCAACTGTCTGTAGGCAGCCCCATCCGAGGGTCTTGGCCTGGTGTCCGGCTGAGTGCTACCTTGCCGAGGGCGGTGATCTGGCCAGCCTCAGTGAGAGCTGAGAAATGCCACGGACTCGGACTCGGTTCCCTTCTCACAGTTCTGGCGACTGGAAGTCCAAGATCAAGGCACCAGGAGCGCTGGCTTCTTCTGAGGCCTCTCTCCTGGCCTCACCCATGGCCACCTTCTCGCTCACCATGAGTGCACACGGTCTCTCCTCTGTGCACTCACAGACGTGTGTCCAAACTTCCTTTGATTTAAGGACACCAGTTGGATTGGATAGTGCGATGGCCCCGTTTTCACTTAATCCCCTCTCTCCAAAGGCCCTGCCTCCAAATATAGTCACATTCTGAGGTCCTGGCTTCAACATATGAATTTAGAGGGGACACAATTGTCTCTAATGGTCTCTTTTCAGAGTCCCTCTAAACTTGATTTTAAGACTTTCAGGGCTCAATTCTTTTCTACTCATTCTCTTCCTCTCCTGACCCTAGGCTTCCTGGTGCCCCCTGGGGGGAGGGTGGCACCTTGGAGGAGAGGGAGGGGTGCCTACAGTGCAGCTCTCAGACCTAGTCAGGAAGGGCCCTGTCCTGGCCCCTACTTGAGACACCTCACCCCCTGCCTGGGTCTCCCCATGGGATGAGATATCTGTAGGGTCAAGGAGACATGGCCACCTTTCCCTTCTCTTCCAGTCACAGAGTGTCTAGAATTCCCTGCCCCTCTGGCTCCCAGCCCCCGTTATGGGGGTCTGAGGGGGAGGGTTAGGGAAGTGGATCTTAGGTTGTTCACATCCATGGCTAAGGCACTTGGTGGTGAAGGAACAGAGAAGAGGCGTGGGAAGAGAAAAGTGTTGGACATAGAAGGAACATTAGACTCCACTGTGTCCAACCCCCCCTTCCTCATTACCCAGAGGAGGAAATGAGACCCAGAAAGGTGAAGTAATTTGCCCAGTGTCACACAGCAAGCTGGCTCAACCCAAGCCTCCTGCATGCAAGTGTGGACCTGAGTTTTTCCACTGCCGCTTAGCAGCAAATAGAGACAGCCAACATGTACTGAACTCTTACAATTCCAGGCACTAGTTAAGCACTTTCTAGTTAGTGCTACACCCCTCACAACAACTCCATGGGGAGAGATTATTTTCATTTTACCAAGGGGGAAACAAAGGCACGGAACCAAGAAGTAACATGTCCATGGCCATAGAGTAAAGGGTAGAGGTGGGCTCTCAGTGCAGAACCTACCTCCTTAGCCACCATGCTTAGGCTCATGAACTTAGCCAAGGAGAATTTTCCTTGTCTGTAAAATAAGATAATTAATGGGTGCGTGGGCGGCTCAGTCATTAGACATATGACTTTGCCTCAGATTCGTGAGTTGGAGCTCCACATCGGGGGAACCCTGTTCCTCTCTCTTTCTCCCTCTTTCTCTCTCTCTCTTTCTCTCTCTCTCTCTCTCTGCCCTTCACTCACTTTCGCCCTCTCTCTCTTTCAAAAAAAAAAAAAAGGTAAATAATAGTCCCTTGTAGGTTATTGATGGATTAGAGATGATGATCAAAACATGCCTCATACCTAATGGGTGCTTAATATTTTTTAAAATTTTTTGTTATTTATAATTGGCATGTATATTTAAACAACACTGTGCCCCCATCCTTTGCCGATGTTTCGGAAGTTCCCGAGTCCTGTGGTTCTCAAAGCGTGTGTCCTGATTAGCAGCCTAAGCACCTGGTTTCTTGTTAAAAATGCAAAGTCTCAGGTCCCACCCCAGACCTAATGCCTCAGCCTGCTGGGAGCGGGTGGGAGGCAGGGGGGAGTCAGCAGAGCAGGCCCTGCAGATAATCCTGGGGCACTGCCCGCACCTCACCACTAATACCCCTACTACCCGTGGGGGTCCCCACAATCAGTGACTGATTAGTTGTGCCCTGAGTTGGTGCTTCTGTGTTTTATTTTCTTTCTTTATTATTAGTTTTTTAATGTTTATTTTTGAGAAAGAGAGAGAGAAAAGTGCAAGAAGGGGAGGGGCAAAGAGAGAGGGAGACACAGAATCTGAAGCAGGCTCCAGGCTCTGAGCTGTCAGCACACAGCCCGATGTGGGGCTTGAATCCATGAACTGCAAGATCATGACCTGAGCAGAAGTTGGAAGCTTAACCTACTGAGGTGACCCAGGCACCCCCTCTTAGACAGCACCTTTCTCCAGTTTGTGGGCTTTCACTGTGTTTTTTCATCTCATATTGCATTTATGTCTTGTTTTTATGACAAACAGATTTAAGCTGGCAATGGTGCTCTTTAGGATTGTCATTCCCAGCACTGGGCTCTGAGAGACTGCAGGAGGGGCGTCTGGGCGGCTCAGTCAGTTAAGCGTCCGACTTCAGCTCAGGTCATGATCTCACAGTTCATGGGTTCACGCCCTGCATCAGGCTCCGGGCTGATGGCTCAGGACGTGGAGCCTGCTTCAGATTCTATGTCTCCCTCTCTCTCTGTCCCTTCCCTGCTCTCTCTCTCTCTCTCTCTCTCTCTCTCTCTCTCTCTCTTTTTCTCAAAAATAAATAAACATTAAAAAATTTTAAAAAAGAAAAAAAAAGGAGAGGTTGTGGGAGTCTGGGCGGCTAAGCCTTCCGGAGACTACAGTCCACTTCGTGCCGGGCTGAGTCCTTCTTTCTGTGAGTCTCAGATCTTGGTGCCCTATTTCCCCCATCTGCAAATCAGATATATGAAAGCCAGCTGCCCTTTTTGATATCAAACTTTTGTTTTGAAATGATAGGCATGAAAGCTCTTGGAAAAGTATTATTTGTTGCAAAGGAAAGTACCGTTAATACAAGCTCTCTCTTTTTCTTCCCTTGGTAGATATTTTAAGATTCAGAAAGACTTCATTTTTGGCCCCTTCTCTCTCTCTCTTTACCATCAATTCTTCCTCCTCATCTGGCACGGGTGTGGCTAGATGTGCTCCTGGAACGTTCCCCCTCGACACCTTTGGGACCATGTGTCTGTGAGTATGGGCATCGGAGGTACCTGGTTGGAATGCCTATGTCAGGACTGCATTATCAACTTCCCCTCACCAACTATGTGGAGCCATTTAATTTTCTTTTTTTTTTAATTTTTAAATGTTTATTAATCCTTGAGAGAGAGAGACAGAGTGCAAGCAGGGGAGGAGCAGAGGGGAGGGGGGACACAGAATCTGAAGGAGGTTCCAGGCTTCAAACTGTCGGCAGAGAGCCCAACACAGGGCTCAAACCCACGAACCACGAGATCATGACCTGAGCCAAAGTTAGACGCTTAGCCAACTGAGCCACGCTGGTGCCCCTTAACTTTCATTCTTGAATGATGTCTGGCAAATGTCCCATGAAAGATCACCATGGACCTTAATCGAGAAAATTCAGCAGTGTTCGAGAGGAAGGCTGGCCACGCCCAGATGTGATTGAGTTTCAGAGTCTCAGAGAAATGTACCCTGGTCCCCAAATAGTCCTGTTCGGATCACGTGACCAGTGAAGATTAATTTCTTTTATTTGAGCTGTGGCTTCTCCCTCAAACACCTCGCCATCCTGCCTACTTCTTCTGGTTTGCATCACGTGTTGGTCCTCAAGACAAACTAAGAGAGGTAGAATCGCCAGTGCATAGCCAGAATCAGTAGCGAGGGGCTTTCCTGAGACGTCACGTATATAACTGTCCCCCTCTGTGACGTCCACGCCTACATCATTATCCTGTCACCCGCATCACAAGCTACCTTGATAAAAACTAGTACCAATCTGATAAGAGTCAAGAAATCGGTTTAGTTTCCCTTAAAAAAATGGGTAACAAGGAGTCTTTCCCTCAAGTGTATCTGTAATCATACTTTTCATACCTGTTTCCATGTACACGGCTGAGTTGGATTCTTACTGATTTTTAAATTCTCTTGTGTAGACGAAAGACAAAAGGTTTTAGTCCCATCAGCTGCAAGTATCATGCTCAGTGTTGGCGTGCTTTTGTGTATGATTTTTTTTAACAGTTATAATAAGGAGTTTAGTGAAATCCATTAATCCTTTACTCTGTTGTTTCTTTCATTATCGATTTTTATGAAGCGGCTCCCTCCCCTTCAAGCTGTTAGATATCTGTATTTTTGCCCAGTTTGTTCACTGGGCTGTTTTCTCTGCCTCCTATGGTGGCCTCGGTGTGACGTAAGGTTTGGTCACATGTGTCTTTTCCCTGCAGATGCCTCACTGTGCTGGGCCTCTCCCTTCCCCTGGTGGGGACTGTCTATGTGGCGGCAAGGGGGCGGGGGTCCGACCGCAGGGAGTCACCCTCACATCGGGCACAGCCGGCCACTGACGGGAGCCTGCCTCTGAGAGAGACACCGAGGAGTGACCCAGGGAACAGAATGGATTGCCTGTCCCAACTCTCGCTCTCTGGAACCCCAAGCAGAGGAAAAAGTAGGCATTTGAATAAACTAAGCTCTCATGAGAGGTGACTTAGATGGGTCGCTGTTGGAAAATAATTCCTCCGGTGCTGGAGTCTGGCGAATGCCCAACAGCTTCTAAATGCCAGTGTGGGAGGTTGGGGTCCCTGTTCCTTACAATTCTGTCTTTGTTTGCCATCGGAGTATTACGGAGATCGCTAAAAATGCTGCCTTCTTTCTTGGGTACAATAAGCCAGTGTGTCTTCATGCTACCCCATGACTAGGGCAGAGCGGGGCTTGGGTTCCACTGCAGTCATCCTTTAAGAAACAATTCCACGATCGCAGTGTCTATTTTCAGTGTCACAGCGACGCAGATGACTCACAGAACCTTGCCGGCATCACTAAGGTTTGCCGGCATCACTAAGGTAATCACTAAGGTAAAGGATTTACGTCTAAATGGAAGCCAGGGGAGTCAGTGTAACAGGTGAAAGAAAGCCTGGCTGAGTGTATCTGAGCCAGAACTAAATAACCCACTTAGTGAAGGGTGAGTTGGACAGGAGTAGCAGTTGGTCACTTTGTACTGTGTCACAGCTAAAACTCGAGAGCGTTACCTTCATTTGTCCCTGTCCATATGGCAAGGCAAAGACCACACACACACACACACACACACACACACACACACACACTGAAACAAGGGCACAGTGTCATCACGCAAACAGCCTTGGCACGTGAGGAATCATTTCTGGCAGAGCCCTGGATGAGCACACAATTGACTTCCCTTACTCTGACTCAGGGGATAAAAATAAGCCACCATGTCAACATGTCAACAAATGGTCCAACAGCTTATGAAAATGTGATCAAGCAGCTTCAGGGACTATGTCCATTGGAGAGGACACGGTGACGATGTTATTAGATCCCGTTTGGATCTTTGGGCGAAAACAAAAACAGCTGTAACACCACCACAAAGGTCCCAGCAACAAGGGCAGCAGCAACACAAGGTGTGTTTGTGTGAAGAGGATAAAAGAGCCCGACGCGGGGCTTGAACTCATGAACCATGAGATCATGACCTGAGCCAAAACCAAGAGTTGGACAATTAACAGACTGATCCCCCAGGCATCCCTGGTCTGTAATTTCTACCGATGGGCCCTCGTTTTGCCCTCCTACGTGCTCTCTTGTTTCTATTCCACCATATCAGATACCGGGGACAGTTAGGATGGCTTCTCCCAAATCTCAGAGCCCCTCGGGGACGTTCTCATGTGATGTTGCTCAAGAAATCAGCACCCCGGCTGCCATGTAGAGAAGGCTCCATGAGCGTGGAACATACTTAGAAATCCCCAGTCACCCCTGCCTGAGCTTCGAACTCTGCCCTAGGTTGTTTGACCCCTAAGAACCTCAGTTTCCACATGTGTAAAATGGGGGCCTACAGTGGGATTTGTTGAAGGAATTAAATGAGATAATGTAAACTTACATCCTCCTGTTTTGTTGCTCTTTTCCTCATTCTCTTCCCGGAAGCCAGAAGGAGGAAAGGGTAGCAGCTTTGACTGGCCAAGACCTCAAGCTATAACTGAACTTGCTCAGATCAGTTGGATTCCAGGCACCTGCCACACGCATTCAGTTGTCAGACTGAGGGTGAGCCTACAGTCAGCAAAATGCACATCGCCTGTCATTAGGTGGAAGGCTAAGCCGTGGAGCCTGGTGTTTTAAGGCAGATGCACCTGGTATAGTGCCAGGACTCAGCCACGGAAACGTTAGGGTTTCAGCCCGAAATAGGACTCTCCGAGATCAGGACATGAAGGTTATGTTAACTTTTTCAGCAGCTATAATTAACTATGGCCTTAAAATGGTGGGGTGGGCATCCATGTTCTGTTGCTATAATTTTTGTGTGTGTATTTAATACCATCAGGGCAAAATACCACATCCTGAATGTTTGGAAGCAAAAATCAAGATGGAGAGAGCCCTAGGGTCAGCATTTTTTCCCCCTCTCCATGTTCACACTCACCAGCGAGTCCAATCAACATAAGACTACTGTGTCTTCTAGAAGTTGAGAGCCAAATTGGATATTTCAGAGTTCTGGTTCTTTATCCTCCAAATAATCATTGCATTTGCCTCGAGAGGTTTCCTGTTACAAGGGCCTGCTCTTTCCTACTTAGAGGAGAAAACTACCAGCGCATGTTTGAGGAAGTTTCCATGAAGCAAATCGCTATGGATTTTAACCCCTGGAAGGCTGGGTTCTTATCCTGTGGTCTGTTGTCTAAAGTGGGCCTCGCAGTAATGATCCCTGAGAAAATCCAAAGGGGCCACAAGGTCTTCCAAAGCGCCATCCCACCCTGTGGCTCTCAAACTTCGGTTCGCCAGCTCCAGAAGCACCTGGAGATCTCGTCACAGCGCAGATTGCTGGGCTTGGCCCCCAAAGGTTCGGAGTCAGAGGGTCTGGGGGTAGCACCTGGCACTGTGCATCTCCAACACGTTCCCGGGTGACGCCGAAGCTGCTGGACTAGGGCCGCCCCACTTTGAGAACCACTGGGCTTCCTTTCAACCGACCCTCCCGGTGCCCCCTTGGTTTATCCTTTCCATTTACCAGCCAGTGAGGGGGACCCGGAGAGGCTGTGCTCTCTATAGACTAGTTATTTTCAGACAGTATTATAAGTTGCTACTAGTTAAGTTCAGCCACAAATAGCATTTAGATGGAAAAAAAGTCAAATGATGGCAAAATGCATTCAGGACTCGCTTGCCAGGTGGATGTTGGGCCAGATGTTTGACAAACATGCTCAAAGGCTCGCTGCAGCCTGGCCAAAGAAGGCGCTCAGTTTAAAAGTGGGAAAAGAAGTCCTGGGAGGTTGAAGAGAGGGTGGAATCGGCCAGACCCCAGGGCCTGTGTGTGTGTGTGTGTGTGTGTGTGTGTGTCTCTCTATTGTGGCACGTGGCTTCTGGGGGACGAGGGGACCTGGGACTCAGGGCACAGGACACGGCTGGTTGCGCTGCTCAGTGCTGGTCAGTGACAATCCTTCCAGAGGAGAGGGTGAGCCCCGTGCCTTTAGGCAGGCACATTGGAGAGTGACTCTGTGGGAAAAACTTATTTACGGCTGGAATCTCAGGAAGTTTGACAAGTACATCATCCCATTAAAGAAACTGATTTTCAATTTCCAGAGCCTGGTTGTCAATCACATCTCATTTGTATTAAGTCTCAATTCTGCAGGGACTTCTTGAGCCTCTGACGTTTATGCATCACGCTTTATCCAAGAGAACACATGAGCCTCTTGGAGTGGCGTGAGCTTTCCTTTGGGAGCTCCTGGTTCACAATTCCAGCTCTTTGGAAGGCATCTAAATGAGTCTAATCAAAATTGTGTAAAAAATAGGAGCACATGTACCCCAATGTTCATAGCAGCACTGTCAACAATAGCCAAAACATGGAAAGAGCCTAAGTGTCCATCACCTGATGAGTGGATCAAGAAGGTGTGGTATATATATATACAATGGAGTACTACATGGCAATGAGAAAGAATGAAATCTGGCCATTTGTAGGAAAGTGGATGGACCTCGAGGGTGTCATGCTAAGC
>NC_043713.1:16044673-16047308 GCF_006229205.1 Suricata suricatta | reverse complement strand
TGGGGAAGAGCAATGGGTGTTGTATGGAAACCAATTTGACAATAAACTATTTTTAAAAAATTGTGTAAAAAGGAAAAGAAAAAAAGGCACATAGAAGGGGTGAGAGCAGTAGGGCTTAAAATCATGAGCAAGCTGCTCTGACGGTGTCTTCTTTGTTCTTCATGATAATTCTAAGGTTATAAGATCAAATTTGATTCCCGTTTTGTAGCTGTGGAATCTTAGGCACAGAGAGGTTAATTCATTTGCCAGAGGTTACAGAGTATCTGACAGATGACAGCCAGATTCAGAGCCGGAGCATCTAACCATCAGGCCAGCCTCTTCAGCTCCTGGACCGCCTCCCCCTTCACCAAACCTTTGTAAAACAGGACGGGGGTCAGGCGCTGGCATCCGTGGGGCAGCCTCTTCTGTGCACAGGCAGTGTGGGCACACGTCTCAGCTCAAGAACATTAGGAAAAGTTAAGGTTTACAAGAGAGGTGGACCACATCTAAAGGTGCACAGATAGATCAAGAGGGGACCGTGGAGAACCAGAATGAGCAGTCCAGGGTCATGGCAAGGGAGTGTCCATGTGACAATCTGGATCATGGGTGTGTGTTTTAGCTCATTTGTGGGGCAGCGTGTGCATCAATGTGGCCTTCAGGGTGGACAGTAACACCGGTGCTCTTGTCCAGGATTTTTAGGAGCCGCAGAGCATGCTCTGAAGTGCTTTTCTTGGCAGAAGAACGCGCCAGCCCTCTGGACCTCAGGGACCCCGAGAGGCATGTGCTCGGCGCTGAACGGCATCCGGGCTCTGAGTCTCCTCTGGATCGTGTCGGGACACACCAGCCAGATGACCGCATGGCTGTCTTTGGGTGAGGAGAATGGATGAGTCTTTCGTGTGAGGGGATCATGTTGGGCCCAGCCCAACTCGAGGCTGCAGCCTTCCTTCTGGTTTAGACATGTGGCCGTGACCTCCTGCAAGTGAGTCTGGGGAGTGCTGAGACCAGGGCCCAGTAGTTGCTCTATGTCCTGGTGTAAACTAGGCACCTGGTGACCAGGTGAAGAGCGATACCTGAGGATTGCATATTCATCGTCCAAAGAGCTGGATTCCTTCTTGTCATGATTAACGGAGCCAGAAACTAACATATTTTTCTCCTGGAAAGATGGTCAAGCATAAATAGATAAATAGTATGCACCGGTGTGAAAGCCGTGTTTCTCGGCCTGATACCTCACTCCTGAGGCAGCCCAGGAACGGCTCCTGGGGGATGTGCGCTGGGCCGGGGCCATGGGATGCTGCCGGGGCCGCGAGATCGGGAAGCAGGTCAAAGCCAGAGTTACTGTGGTTCCGTGGTAGATACTGTGCCTCAGTCACTCTTTCTTATTCCAATCTACGTTCTCTTCACTACATTGTGGGGATACACGAAATCTTTTTTTAATGTTTATTTATTTTTGAAAGAGAGAGAAACAGCACAAGCAGGGGAGGGGCAGAGAAAGAGGGGGAGATACAGAATCTGAAGCAGGCTCTAGGCTCTGAGCTGTCAGTATAGAGCCCAACACGGGGCTCCGACTCATGAACTGTGAGATCATGACCTGAGCCGATGTCGGATGCTTCACAGACTGAGCCACCCAGGCGCCCCCAAATCCTCTCGACACTATGAAAGTCCAAGACACCCCTCTTGCTTTTTTCTGAAAACATAAATCGCATGACTTTCTTCTGTGAAACAAAAAGGCACTGTTTTTATGTCTGTTGCAGATAATGTGCTTCAGTGGAAAAGCAAAGTGCTTAAAAATCCGCTGTACCTTTATTCTCGGAGTGGCCCGTTCTATCTTGGGGTTGACACCTTCTTCCTGATCAGGTAATACGGTGTTGTCTCTGCTGGTGTGTGTGTGTGAGTTTATGTGTGTGTGTCTGTGTGTTTGTGTGTGTGTCCCCAGCAATAAGCAAACACATAAATGAGGAAAAAAATCTGATAGTTATAACTACTAGGAAAGAACAGAACAGTGGCTGGGGGAGAGAGCGGGTCGCTGTTTAGACTCATCGGAGAAGGCTTGGCTGGTGAAGGGCTACTGGATCTAGTGGCTAGAAGGAGTTGGCCCTGGGAAAACCCAGGATGAGAGAGTTTCAGGCAAAGGAAGCCACCAGTACAGATGAGCTAAGGAGAGAGAGAGAGCGCGAGCCTTGTTAAAGGAGCAGAGAGAAGGCTGAGGCGTAGCGAAGGTGCGGAGAGAGGGAGCGAGCCAGGCAGGGCTAGACCACAGAGGACCTTGCAGCCAGACTCAGGAGTTTGGACTTCAGTCTTGGTGGAACAGGAAGAGGTTGGATTGTTTTCATTTGAAAGCGATATCATCTGATATTTAAAAAAATGACCACTCTGGCTCCTGTGTTCCTAGCAGATCTAAGGAAGGCGGGGATGGGACCAGGGAAATCAATCAGGCGCCTTTGCTGTACTTTGATTGACAAACGATGAGACCTGGACAGTGGACAGTGGTGGGCGGGATAGAGTGAGAAGGTCATGTTCAAGATAGGCTTTAGATGCAGAATTGTCAGGACCTGGTGTTGATTACATGTGAAGGGTGAGAAAGAGAGGACTTCAGAAGGACTTCCGGGAACTGAGATGGGGGAGGAGGAGGTGTCTGTGTTGGAGGATTGGGAGGGAG